>NC_091181.1:10695450-10822950 GCF_040958095.1 Procambarus clarkii | reverse complement strand
CATCCCTGCCCAAAAGGAAAAATCCGAGAAGCAACAGAAGAATCCATGCTATAATAGGGCATGTATGGAAGCGAAGAAACTGAACAAAAGGGCGTGGAGGAACTTCTGGAATAACAGAACACCAGAAAGCAGAGAGAGATTCCAGAGATACAGGAATGAGTACGTCAGGGTGAGAAGAGAAGCAGAGAAAAGTTTTGAAAGTGATATAGCAAACAAAGCCAAGACCGAACCAAAGCTACTCCACAGTCACATCAGAAGGAAAACAACAGTGAAAGACCAGGTATTGAAACTTAGAACATGCGAGGACAGGTATACAGTGAATGACAGAGAGGTGTGTGAAGAACTCAACAAGAGGTTCCAGGAGGTCTTCACAATAGAACAAGGTGAGGTCACTGTGCTAGGAGAAAGGGAGGTAAACCAGGCGACCTTGGAAGAGTTTGAAATTACGAGAGAGGAGGTCAAGAGACACCTGCTGGATCTGGATGTTAGAAAGGCTGTTGGTCCAGACGAGATCTCACCATGGATACTGAAAGAGTGTGCAGAGTCACTTTGCTTGCCACTCTCCATAGTGCGTAGTAAGTCACTGGAGACGGGAGACCTACCAGAAATATGGAAGATGGCGATTGTGGTCCCAATATACAAAAAGGGTAAGAGGCACTGAACTACAGGCTAGTGTCCTTGACTTGTATACCATGCAAGGTGATGGAGAAGATCGTGAGAAAAAAACCTGGTAACACATCTGGAGAGAAAGGACTTCGTGACAAATCGCCAATATGGGTTCAGGGAGGGTAAATCTTGCCTTACAGGCTTGATAGAATTCTACGAACAGGTGACAAAGATTAAGCAAGAAAGAGAGGGCTGGGCGGACTGCATTTTCTTGGATTGTCGGAAAGCCTTTGACACAGTACCGCATAAGAGGCTGGTACATAAGCTGGAGAGACAGGCAGGTGTAGCTGGTAAGGTGCTCCAGTGGATAAGGGAGTATCTAAGCAATAGGAAGCAGTGAAGTCACTAGTGGAGTCCCACAGGGCTCTGTACTCGGTCCTATCTTGTTTCTGATATATGTAAATGATCTCCCGGAGGGAGATCATTCAAGAATCTGAAGGGAATTGATAGGGTAGATAAAGTCAGGCTATTTAACACAAGGGACACACACACAAGGGGACACAGGTGGGAACTGAGTGCCCAAATGAGCCACAGAGATATTAGAAAGAACTTTTTAGTGTCAGAGTGGTTGACAAATGGAATGCATTAGGAAGTGATGTGGTGGAGGCTGACTACATACACAGTTTAAAGTGTAGATATGATAGAGCCCAATAGGCTTAGGAATCTGTACACCTGTTGATTGACGGTTGAGAGGTGTGACCAAAGAGTCAGAGCTCAACCCCCGCAAACACAACTAGGTGAGTACAACTGGGTGAGTACACACACACACACACCACCAGACTAGTACCCGGGCTGAGAGGTATGACCTACGAGGAGAGCCTACGGGAATTAAATCTCACACCACAGGAATATAGAAGAGTTAGGGGGGACATGATCACCACATACATGATTCTCAATGGAATTAACAGTGTAGATAAAGACAGGCTATTTAACACAAGGGGCACATACACTAGGGGACACAGGTGGAAACTGAGTGCCCAAATGAGCCACAGAGATATTAGAAAGAACTTTTTAGTGTCTGAGTGGTTGACAAATGGAATGCATTAGGCAGTGATGTGGTGGAGGTTGACTCAATACACAGTTTCAAGTGTAGAAATGATTGAGGCCAATAGGCAGAGGAACCTGTACATCAGTTGTTTGACAGGTGAGAGGCGGTTCCAAAGAGCCAGGGCTCAAATCCCGTAAGCACAACTAGGTGAGTACACACCCACACATACACAGGCCCTCGCAGCTTAGTGGACAGCGCTTGGGAGTCAGAGTCCTTATGGCCTGGATGTAACACCATAAAGGTGTTCAGTTGAGTTATATTTTATTTTACATAGAACATGAGTCTGTCATACATGATTTTTGAGGCGCCAGACTGTTTGTCTCTTAGCAGTTAAAAAGTCACACCTATAGCAGTTAAGGACCACAAGTTGACCAAGGGTCAGGTCGTGTCAATTGTCCTTGCCCTCCGTTAAGCCGATAATTGCAGACAGGTAGCCGGGTGTGTATTTCATATAAGCCTCTGTTTAAGGCATCGTAGGTAGATGGCCTGAGGCAATCTTACTGGTGGGTGGAGGGAGGTTTAGCTCCCAGATTCTCCATAAATACATAAATAAACTGTACTTTTCGAGAGCATTGACAGAGGAAAGCAGACACAGAGAGGCTGGACGATTGAACAGTAGCCTAGACCAGGTTGATGGCCGGGCTGCGGGACTCTGCCTGTCAAACCCCCTTCAATCTCTCTCTATCCAACTTAGGCTCAGACACGTGGTGTCTGTAAGGTGGCCAATTTGGGTGTGTCTCCAACTGGAGGTATTGTGTGATTTTCAGGTGCAGACAGCCGTGGTGTTCTCAAGTTATTGTGTAATGACTCACATTGTATAATAATCATGACATAGTGAACATTAAGTTGAATTGCTTGAGTTATGATACTTATCATGTTAAATATATAATTGATGAATTTATTGTTTATATTGCCTTTAATTTTGTTCTCTAGATCTTGGATATTCTGATATATTGCAAGCTAGAGTGTAGAGCACTCTGAGTTTATTGACTTAGATTCTTGCATGTACAAGTTCATGATTCCAGTTGATACATGCTAGCATTTAATAACAGTTTTATGGTTCAAACAATTTCCATTCCTTGTCTTGTATGTAATGAACTAGAATGGATGGTGGCAGCAACCTTTTTTCTACTTTCATCCTTCAGCCCTTTCTACTTCTGCTTCTACTCTTTACACTTCTACTTTCTACTCATCTCAGTGTTCTCTCCCTCCGTCTGTTTTCAAACTTTCCCTTTCACCTCACCACACTCCTCACTCCGTCATAAACAGTTTTAAATATAGATACTATAGAGCCTAATATGCTCAAAAATCTGTACACCAGTTGACAGATAGTTGAGAGACGGGACCAAAAAGCCGAATCTCAACCCCCATATGCAAAATTAGGGCAGCACAACTAGGTAAGTACACACACGCACACCAATATTAGAGTACACACACACGTACACCAATAACAGAGTACAAACATACGTACACCAATATTAGAGTACACACACACGTACACCAATAACAGAGTACACACACGCACACCAATATTAGAGTACACACACACGTACACCAATAACAGAGTACAAACATACGTACACCAATATATGAGTACACACACGCACATTAATAACAGAATACACACACACATACACCAATATCAGAGTACACACACGCACACCAATAACAGAGTACACACACATACACCAATATCAGAGTACACACACGCACACCAATAACAGAGTACACACACGCACACCAATAACAGAGTACACACATACAGAGTGTGGTCATAGCGGAGGGTTGTGGACTGGGGAGCTCCAGTATTTTCTATTAATTTGGGAAGGATAAACTGTCAAGATCCCAGTAAAAAAAAGTGTATATGAGTGATTGAATATCTGGTAAACTGAAAGAAACCATCAGACAATAAAAAAAGTAGTTTATTGGCTAAGATAGTTTATTGCAGTTACAACATCAGGAAGGACGGCCAGATCAAGCAGTAGCAGGGAAGAGTAAGATAGGTGACAACATGAGGAAGGACGGCCAGATGAAGCAGTAGCAGGGAAGAGGAAGATAGGTGACAACATCAGGAAGGGCGGCCAGATGAAGCAGTAGCAGGGAAGAGGAAGATAGGTTTTGACATAAGGTGATAGAGAAATGTGTTGAGAGGAGAAGCGACCGGATGGAGGATTTGAACCTATATATTAAAAAGATAAAACAATATTTTTACAAGCCCTAAGAAGGAGTCAGGCGTGAGAAGCAACAAAGATGAGGAGATTGGTTTAGTCGGAGATGGATAAGCGAGTATGGAAGGGGCAAGCAGCAAATGGATGGCAGACAACAAGGGTTGACTACTGAATATGAAGGAGCATCTTCAGAAAATTGCTGTAATATGGGGTAATATGGGACAATGCAGGAAATTCAACTAGGACCATACAAGGAATTTATCATGGTATTGTTATGAACATGGTACTGTTCTTGCTGGTATCAGCAAGGATAGCAATATTTTGGGATAAGAACCATCATAAAAGTGGATTGCAGAGGAAGCGGACAATTATGATCCAAGGATTACTTGAAACAAAGGAAACATCAAAGCTTCAAAGAATACAAATTGAACAATTTGAACTAGGATATATTGAGGTCTTATAATTCGGCAGGAAACGAGGTTGAACCAAGTCACCCAATTGGACCTTATAATGATACCAGAAGTAGACCTATTTTAATGCAATTTTCTAATGGAGAGACAGTAGAGTACATGTTGAAGCATAAATATTTACTCTGGGGCAGTGAAGGTTATTACAATGTTTTTATTGACAGATACATGACCAAGGAAGAACGTCAAGAGCTCAAGGTATGGTGACCTGAACGACAATGTGTCTTGACCCGCCCTCACCCCAGCACTCCTTCCCAACTCACACCCTGACCTTATCTGCCCTCTCTTCCATCCTTCCACCTTATACCTCCAACAACTTCCCTGTCCCCTTTCTCTCCTGCTGCACCCAATTCCACCTGCTCCATCCCACCCTTCACTGCCCCTCTCCTCGCATCCGCACTACCCCTCCTTTGTCATCGCCTCCCGGAGCACCCCTCACCTCTCTTCCCCATCACATTTTCACTGCCCTCAAACTCTTTTCTCTTGTCCCACTGCAGTCCTCAGCCCCCACTTCCCATTTACCCCCATTATACCCCTTCAACCCTCCCTGACCCCTGATTCCTCTCTGCCCCTTGCACACACCCTGACTCTTTCAACCTCTCTTCCCTCCACACCCCCATGCCCCATACTTCCCTCTGCTCTTCCCCCCACCCACTTCTGCTTCCCCTCTACTTCTCGCCCCCCCCCCCTCCCATGACTCTCAGACTTTCCTTACCTTTCAGACTCATTATGCCCTTCATATCCTCTTAGTTGTCCAGAACCCATCTGCCCCCCAGAGCCACTCATATTACCTGGCACTTCCACCTCACAACCACTTATTGGTGATTGGACTGCATCTATGTGTGCTGCACAGACCGAAGGAAACTTATAATTAAATCAGGCTCTGTAAATTTTACTTTACTAAGCACCCCCACGTTGGAATCCAGATGTGAGATTATGGTCTCCACCGGGCTATCTTGAGGTTATCTTGAGATGATTTCGGGGCTTTAGTGTCCCCGCGGCCCGGTCCTCGACCAGGCCTCCACCCCCAGGAAGCAGCCCGTGACAGCTGACTAACACCCAGGTACCTATTTTACTGCTAGGTAACAGGAGCATTGGGTGAAAGAAACTCTGCCCATTGTTTCTCGCCGGCGCCTGGGATCGAACCCAGGACCACAGGATCACAAGTCCAGCGTGCTGTCCGCTCGGCCGACCGGCTCCCTGGGAATGGGCTATGGGAAATTACTTAAACAGTTAAGTGCCTTAGGCTTTGGTTGTTAAGCCGGATGTGAGGTTCTAGTTGCGGATTGACTGCAAACTCATACCGAGGTTCCATGCAGGGAGGCCAGATGTGGAATGAACAAACCCCAAGGAGAGAAATAGGCGAGAGCAAACGCCAAAGATCCAGTTGTACAGGAGAAGGATGAAGACCAAGGTGGTCTTCCCCTGCACGATGCACCACAACCTTCCTTTACGCCATACACAGTTTCAAATATAGATATGATAGAGCCCAGTAGGCTCAGGAATCTGTACACCAGTTGATTGACAGTTGAGAGGCGGGACCAAAGAGCCAGAGCTCAAGCCCCGCAAGCACAACTAGGTGAGTACACCCACAAGTAACTACGTTATTTTAGCCAATGTCACTAGGTCAGCAATCAAAGATAATTAACAATTAATACTAAGTTTATTTATGTTAATTATTAACCAACAATTTACATGAATTAATCCATTAATTACTCAATTAATTTATGCTAATGACACACTGCCACTCAAAGTTGTCAATCAAAGAGTTACACTAATACACTGTCACACTGACAATTAGCAATCACGTCATTACGTTAAATTGTTGTTTATAACTTGACACAACAATCAATTAAGAACTCAATACACTGCCAAATTGACAACAAGCAGCCAATGACAATAATGACTTTACTAATTACATCACTGTCTTCACTAAATACGTTAGATGGCTTTAAATATTAATCTGAAGGACTAATTATCTCGTGTCACCAGTCACCTCTAACAAGGAGTATCGCTCAGTTCCACAACACAACACCCAAACGAGTAATAATCTGAGGAGCAACAAGCAACAATGAATGACTTACTCCTACTGGTTGTCTGGAATGAGACAAACACCATGTCACATGGACAATAATGATCAATCAATTCAATAGCTGCACTTAGACGTTAACAACCTAATTCTCAATGTGTGATAATTCACTTGTTCACACACACAACACACACACACACACACACACACACATACACACACACACACACACACACACACACACACACACACACACACACACACACACACACACACACACACACACACACACACACACACACACACATACACACACACACACACACACACACACACACACACACACACACACACATACACACACACACACACACACACACACACACACACACACACACACACACACACACACACACACACACACACACACACACACACACACACACACACAACACGGTCACCTGTCCATCTCACTCGTGACAGCTTAAGGAAGGTTATGAGCTGTCACCAGACAGATTAACACAATCCCTTTGGACTATTGACTCAGCGGTCTCGTTACGAGCACACTCTGATAAATCCGAGATAGAGTGGTTTATTATGCCACCAAAATGAGTGTGCACAATACAATAACCGGGGATGTACTTACAGTTAGTCACACCTTACACGCTTCATGTACAGCTGATCATGAATGACATCTTCAGCTGCCGGGTTGACTGTAGGATAGCGAGGGGACCCAAATACAGTAACCCACAGTAATGGTATATGAGTCCACCCTCCAGTTATCAGGTGATAAATCCAGGTGTTAGGGGTTGCAATACGCAGGACTGATCAATCACAGAGATCAGATCATCAGAGCCCCTGCGCAAGTTACAACACTCACAGTCACTGTTCTACTGCTTCTTGAGGTATAATTTAACCTCTCCTTGAGTACACAACTAGTATGACGAAGTACTCCCGTTACTGACTCCCGTTTTTTGCTCGTGAAAACACACACACACACACACACACACACACACACACACACACACACACACACACACAACACACACACACACACACACACACACACACACACACACACACACACACACACACACACAGACACGCACACACACTACAGGCCAGTGTCCTTGACTTATATACCATGCAAGGTGATGGAGAAGCTCGTGAGAAAAAATCTAGTAACACATCTGGAGAGAAGTTACTTCGTGACAAATCGCCAACAAGGATTCAGGGAGGGTAAATCTTGCCTGACTGGCTTAATAGAATTCTACGACCTGGTGACAAAGATTAAGCAAGAAAGAGAAGGCTGGGCGGACTGCATTTTCTTGGATTGTCGGAAAGCTTTTGACACAGTACCGCATAAGAGGCTGGTACATAAGCTAGAGAGACAGGCAGGTGTAGCTGGTAAGGTGTTCCAGTGGATAAGGGAGTACCTAAGCAATAGGAAGCAGAGAGTTACGGTGAGGGGTGAGACCTCCGATTGGCGTGAAGTCACCAGTGGAGTCCCACAGGGCTCTGTACTCGGTCCTATCTTGTTTCTGATATATGTAAATGATCTCCCGGAGGGTATAGATTCATTTCTCTCAATGTTTGCTGACGATGCCAAAATTATGAGAAGGATTAAGACAGAGGAGGACTGCTTGAGGCTTCAAGAAGACCTAGACAAGCTGAAGGAATGGTTGAACAAATGGTTGTTAAGAGTTTAATCCAAGCAAATGTAATGTAATGAAGATAGGCGTAGAGAGCAGGAGGCAAGATACAAGGTATCATCTGGGAGATTAAATTCTTCAAGAGTCAGAGAGAGAAAAAGACTTGGGGGTTGACATAACGCGAGACCTGTCTCCTGCAGCCCATATCAAGAGGATAACATCAGCGGCATATGCCAGGCTGGCCAATATAAGAACGACATTCAGAAACTTGTGAAAAGAATCATTCAGAACAGTGTATACCACATACGTCAGGCCAATCCTGGAGTATGCAGCCCCAGCATGGAGTCCATTTCTAGTCAAGGATAAGACCAAATAGGAAAAGGTTCAAAGGTTTGCCACTAGACTAGTACCCGAGCTGAGAGGTATGAGCTACGAGGAGAGGCTACGGGAATTAAACCTCACTTCGCTGGAAGACCGAAGAGTTAGGGGGGACATGATCACCACATTCAAGATTCTCAAGGGAATTGATAGGGTAGATAAAGGCAGGTTATTTAACACAAGGGGCACATGCTCTAGGGGACACAGGTGGGAACTGAGTGCCCAAATGAGCCACAGAGATATTAGAAAGAACATATTTAGTGTCAGAGTGGTTAACAAATGGAATGCATTAGGAAGTGATGTGGTGGAGGCTGACTCCATACGCAGTTTCAAGTGTAGATATGATAGAGCCCAATAGGCTCAGGGACCTGTACACCTGTTGATTGACGGTTGAGAGGCGGAACCAAAGGGCCAGAACTCAACCCCCACAAGTACAATTACAAATACAAATATTTATTCAGGTAAAGTACATACATACAAGGTGAGATACAAAAGTTGATGGATTTATAGATATAGCTAGTACATACAATGCCTAAAGCCACTATTACGCAAAGCGTTTCGGGCAGGAAAAACACTAAGACTAAAACTTAATACTAGTTGAGATTAAAGTATAAATTGTGTTGAGAAATAAATAAGAAAAAAATTAAAAAAGGGTGGGGGGGGGAACATGGCAGGAAAAAAAACAAAAATACAATTTGGTCAACAAAGAGCATTGTTTAAAATCGTAGACATGGGTAGACATTTAGGGGTGAGGTAGGTTACATTGATTTAATTAGGTAGTACTTAGTTTTTACCTTAAACTGGTTGGGAGAGGTACAGTCTTTAACATAATTGTGAGATTTTTTTTCTACGCCTATCTTCCTTAGGAGGTGGACTACAAGTTTAAAGGCTGCTCAAGGCAGTTAAGCATGAGTCCAATAGAAAAAGGAAAAGCGGGAGCAAACCGCCAGGCCTCCACCACCAGGGGTGAAAACCTGTCCACAATAGGCCGCTGGCTCCTCCTAGTTAAACAGGACGTTAAAACTAATAAAGGGTAACCGACGGGTTCTCACAATCAAATATTTATATATGATGTGGCGCTATGAATTGGAATTCGAATTCCCAAGAACAGCCGCCTTATCAAGATCACATCAACATTTAATAATATGCAGAAATATGGTGGAATAATATGGTTGAAGGGTTGACATCAAAGACAGTTTTTTTATAACATAACAATTTATTAATAACAAGAGACTAACTACTACATTACCGAGTTTACGTTACGTTAATGTCCATCCAGTGGCACGATAACAAACAGCTAAATAGCAACCCTTGCTGTGAGGCTGCATACTGAACTAACCTGAACACAGGTGTGCCCACTGATGACGCAATATTGCAAATCAAAGAAAAATATCACAGACTAAGTTACACCACAGCGAATGGTTACGTTATTGTCCATCAAGTGGCATTTGCAACACAGCTATTCAACAGCCCATCGAGAAGTGACAGCAGGCTCCATCTTGCTGACACTTCGGGCTGACAACATGAACTAACTGAACAAATGAAGGAATCCACTGAAGACACAAGCATGCAATCAATAGTGTCTCAGTTTCCCTGACAGCTACTATAATCACAAGCTTAGGGGTCCTCCCGCCCCCCAGGAGAGGCCCACGTAACTAGGCGGGTAGTCCAACAGTGACCTCCCCTATCACAACCCCGTGTGAACACTCTTTGCAACTCCCTACAAGAAGTTGCACTGTTGTAAACAGTAACAAAGACAGGCAAGGCGGGATTCTGGGACACAGCTCCACAAATCCCTAGATGACTCTACTCTCGTCACCAGACGACAACCAAAAGAAATTGCCTTAAGTGATTAATTACGTTAATTGACTGATCGCAGCAGTCAGCAACAAAGTACTACGGTAATTACAAACAATTGTCTCCCACTAGACAACAACATGATGATACTCTACGGTAATCATTAACACTTGTCTCACTCTTGTTAACAATAACTCAAACTTATATTACATCACACTTGACTCCTAGCAAGTATTCAGTGAGTAATTCTCAATTAAGGTCAAACGGACCACTAATTACATCCCCATTGAGTTACGTTAACTAAGCCTACCCTAACTTGGTAGCTTCTCCGCAGTCTGTGTCAAAAAATTACTGTTAATTACCCTAATTAATTCCCTAATTAATTCTGAGCAATTAATTAACTGTCACCAGGACCGATAATTAATCATCCATAAATACGTCTCACTCCGCACTGCCTAAGCAGGTCTCATCAAACACTGTGAATTCATGGGAAAGGAGTTAATTACCCCTAATTAACAAGATGTGCCACTAATCCACTGTCCTCAGACAGGATATGATTAATACAACGATTTATGCTAGCTCCATGACCTCGCTTTACCGAGTCATCAGAGCTCTCCAATGCTAATTACTCCACTAATTAACCTGAGCCACTAATTGCTATACCCCAGAAAGGTAATTAGTCTCGAGCAAATTACGTTAACACAAATACTGACAGCCTCTGACAGATCCTCTCCCACTACGTGAATTCATGATGAGAAGGCTAATTACATAATTAGCTAGAGTGGTCAATTAGTTGTCACATGGACAATTAATTGCTCCCGAGACGTATCTCACTCAAGCTCAACACTGTTTTCTCTCATAACAGCCCTCACTCACTCCACAATAAGTGTGCACCCCTTATCCAGTTAATTACCCCTTACTTAATTAACTCACTGAATCCTTAAGTCCTCAACACAACTTAAAGAAACAAAGTGACCCCAGCGTTACATAGGTCACATGGCATGCAACATCATAAAAGCATTGCCCACATATGGTTGCGGCTACTGCAACTCGCTAATTACTGTGCCCACACAATAATGACACACTGTTGTGCAACACACAAGAGTATACCAATATTACTGCCCCCCCCCCCTCTTTTTTCTTGCACCCATTGCAAAGGACTACTGTGAACACACACTTACCTCAGCAAGGCAATTAACCCATCAATTGCCTGCTCTCATTAAGCACTGTGAATTCCCCTGAATAATCCTAGAGGTCCCTTAAACCCTCAACACAGTTCCTGGGGCAATAATATCGTATAAACTGATAACAACACTGCACCAACCTGCAACATAATGATGCCGTCAGCATACCCCACATGCTAATGACATTATTAGGCAATCAGTCAGCATACCCCACATGCTAATGACATCATTAGGCAATCAGTCAGCCATCACATCTACTGACTCACCACACAACACAGTACATAAACATGCAAATGAACACATAGAAATGGCATTCACATAATCAATGAAAATTATATCATCAGGTAAATGTAACTAACTACACAGACCTCAGGGCCCCCACTGACATCCCTGCAACCTGGCCTGCCTACCTCTAATGATTATAATTTTACAATACTCTATGGCATTAATCCAGTCTGAACGATTATATAGAATCGACAGGCTGGATCACTTATATGGTAAATCTCTACACTGACCGGTTACATACTCTAGTCAGTCTACTATATATACATTATGATACTACAGTGTGGTCCCGTGTATAACATCTATCTCCAGGTATCCCCCTACCAATCACCTGGACCCTACTGACAGCTGTCACTCAGCTGCTTCTCTAGCCTGGCGAGGCTCTGAGACAACTCTTACAGAGAATTTCCACAGGTATTCATCACACTGTACACAATGATAATAGTACTCACGTCTTTCCTTATTTTTTCCTCATTTCCCAGGTCACTACCACACTAGCGGTCAACACTTAGCTTGCTCCTCATGTGTCGACAAGATGTGGCCCTAGGCTGTCCCGGGAAAGTGGCCAAGGCATGTGGCCACCGCGTGGCCCACAGCGCCCCTCCCGAGCTGAGAGGGGGGGGGGTGGTGGTAGCCGGCGCGCGGGCCGAGCCGGGCCGGGCCGAGCGGCTGGGTGGCCTGGGGGTGGCCACGGGTAGCGCATGACGTCATAGCACCCCACCCGGCTGAGCTGGTGCGCGGGGTGGGGTGGGGTTTGGCCGCACGGGTGGGCTGGGGTGGCCCCCCCCCCTCCCTGGGCAGCTGGCCAAGGTGGGCGGCGCGGGTGGCCGCACACATGGGTGCCTCGGGCTGGCAGGCTGCCACCCACAGGAGTACACACGCGAATGGGGAATCACTAACAACCCCATCAAACCAGAGCCTGCCTTGCTCTACACTGGGGTGACAATGGCCGGCGGCGTCCCCACACTGACGCAGCCTGGCGGAATCCAAAAATCCAACAGGGGCCTGTAATATCACACTCACTTACACTGCCCAACACCAATTGTCCATTGCCACTAGACAGGATGCTCTCTTCGCGCCAAAACTCGGCTTGGAGCACACATGCCTAAACCAATCACAGGCTCACCCTCGAGCATCCCGTGACGTCACAAGGAGGGGCTGGCCTAAAAGACAGTGGCGTGATGTCTCCCATGTTGGGGGGGGGGCAACGTTCACTCCACTCTCCACCCCCCCCCCACCTCTAACGGTTTTAGTCAAGTACCCTCTCCTACCACTTCACTCTTATTTCACAGAAACATGCAAATCTCTGTAATTCTCTCTACAGAGCAATCACAGACTTCTGACTACTCCCAAATGATAGTCCATAACATAAGCTTTCATTCAACACCCCACAAGTATATGTTATTTTGAAAGCTTCAGTTTCTAGAGTGACTAGCCTAATCTAGAAACTAGGAAAACTAGCTGAGGGAATCTAGATCCCTCACAATAATAGTGAAGGTCATTCCACATTTGAGGTCCCTTGATTTGTAAAGCATTTCTAGTTTGACTAAGTCGTACTCTTGGAATATCAAATAGGTATTTGCTTCTGGTGAGGTGCTCATGGGATCTGTTACAACCTTCTAGGAAGCTTTTAAGGTCAGGATTGACATTACAGTTCAGCGTTTTATATATATAAAATACACATGAGAAGATGTGCAGTGACTTAATATCTAACATATTTAGAGATTTGAGTAAGGGTACCGAGTGATGTCTGGGGCCAGAATTAGATATTGTCCTAATAGCAGATTTGTGTACAGTAATTAGAGGACGTAAATGATTTTGGGTTAGGTTATCTTGAGGTTATCTTGAGATGATTTCGGGGTTTCAGTGTCCCCGTGGCCCGGTCCTCGACCAGGCCTCCACCCCCAGGAAGCAGCCCGTGACAGCTGACTAACACCCAGGTACCTATTTTACTGCTAGGTAACAGGGGCAAAGGGTGAAAGAAACTCTGCCCATTGTTTCTCGCCGGCGCCTGGGATCGAACCCAGGACCACAGGATCACAAGTCCAGCGTGCTGTCCGCTCAGCCGACCGGCTCCCCCCTGGGTAGTAGAACCCTAAGCACAAATACCAAAGTTGAGATAAGGATTGATGAGAGAGTACTAGAGTGTCACCAGGGCAGGGCAAGATACATAATATCTGATCTTGGAAAGAATGCCAAAAGTTTTTGAAACTTTTTTTTATATATTTAGAATGTGTCCCTGGAAATTCAGCTTGTGGTCAATGAGAACGCTAAGGAATTTGCCATCTACTTTGTTACAAATTTGGGTATTGTTAATCCTGAGATTCATTTGGTTTGATGATTTATTACCAAACAAAATATAGAAAGTTTTGTCAATGTTGAGAGTGAGTTGGTTGGCAGTTAGCCAGTGATGGACTTTATTTAGCTCAGTATTCACTGTGACATTTAGAGCAAGGGATTCAGGACTGGAGTAAATGAAGGTTGTGTCGTCAGCAAATAGAATTGGTTTGAGATGTTGGGAGGCATTTGGAAGGTCATTAATGTAGATGAGAAAGAGGAGAGGGCCAAGTATGCTGCTCTGGGGAACACCAATGTTGATGGGGAACGGTGGAAGAAAATGAATTATTCACAGAAACATATCGGAGCCTGTCAGTAAGGTAAGACTTAAGGTACTGCAGGGGAGTGACCTATGACTCCATAATAATGTAATTAAGGAAGAAGGTTTGGTGGTTGACAGTGTCAAAAGCCTTACGCAGGTCCACAAATAACCCAATAGGAACTCATTTTTATCAAGAGCTGCATGTATCAAGTGAATCATACAAATAAGTGCATCGTTAGTGCTTTTTTGGGGTCTGAAGCCATATTGACAAGAGCTAAGTATATTGTTTTTGGCTAGATAAGAGTAAAGCTGCTTGTAGATAAGTTTTTCAAATATTTTAGACAAGTTTGGCAACATTCATATAGGTTTAAAGTTGTTAACATCAGTGGGATCATCACATTTGTGGACAGAGGTTACTCGCTTTTTTTAGAATATCTGGAAAGGTTTGGAGTTCAAGTGACTTGTTGAAGAGCAATGCAATGGCAGGAGCTAAACATCTGGAGTTTTTTTTGTAAATAAGAGTTGGTATCTCCTCAAGGGCGCTAGACTTGGTTTTAAGGGAAAGGATAATGTCAGTAACTTCAGTGGAATTAGTAGGCATTAGGTACAGAGACTGTCGATAGTTACTTGTAAGATAGTCCTGAATATTAGTACTGGAAGATGGAATATCATTTGCAAGGGATGACCCAATGGAAGAGAAGAACCTATTGAACTCAAAAGCAGTGTCAGAGGCTGAAAACAGACTATCATTATTTGACAGGAGATTGGTTTGTTATTTAAAATCTTCTTTGATCCCAATGTTTGTGAAATTGTGCTCCATGTTTTCTTAATGTTGCCCTTTGCGTGGGTAAATTTATATTCTTAGTATTTAATTTTGGCTCTCCTAATTATTTTAGATAGCAATGATGAGTAATTCTTTGAAAATTCTTTGGAGACGATTCCTAACCTATACTTCTTCTCAAGGTCATGTTTTTTTATTAATAGATTTAAGTATTCCCTTTGTAAGCCAAGGATTGTTTAGCCTTTTTGTTGTGACTTGTTTCGTTAGCATAGGACAGTGGGTCTTATAAAGGCTGAGAGTTTTTTGAAGAAAAGATTGCACTGCTAGGTTGATGTCCCCTATGTTACCTAATTCAGACTCCCAGTTGACATTAGCAGCAGCAGCTATAAAATTGCCTATGGCAGTTTCATTATTCAGCCTAAAGCTTATCTCCCTTGTCTCTAGAGGTGGTTTGTTAATGTTAGGAGAAATGTGGGGTAATGGTCTGTAGTGCTATCGATGATTATCCCTGAGGTAAGCGGAGAGGTTATGTTGGTCCAGATGTGATCAAGAGCCGTGGCAGTACTATCATTGATTCTAATAGGTCTAGTGATTAAGGGTATGAGGAAGCAGGAATTCATACAGTTGAGGAAGCTGGCCGCAGTAGGGTTTTCAGGCTCGCAGAGGTCAATATTAAAGTTTCCTGCGATAATAAGATGGTTTTTGTTCAGTCTGTTATCTAGTATTAGACTTCAAAGATTAGAGTTGAATTCGGACACATCAGTGTTAGAAATTCTATAGAGTGCTCCCACAGTCAGGACAGACTCAGCACCCTTGACTCTGAATCTGGCGAAGATATACTCCCCACAGTAGTCTCAAGTTCTAATTACTTTTAAGCATGTTAGTTCTTGGTGGTAGGAAAGAACAGTACCACCACCTCTGTGAACTGGTCGACAGTTGTGAATTGCTGAGTAGTTTGGCATGTTAAAGAGTTGAGTAGTATCCTCTTTTAACCACGTTTCAGTAAGTATAATAAAAGAGAATTTGTTGTCAATAGTATCAATCAAGGCACTAACATCATCGAAGTGTTTGCTAAGTGATCTTACATTCAAGTTAATTACAGAGATATTTTGATTTTGTGTTATTAATACATTGTTTACATCATGAGCTGTAAAATATCTGCAATTTTGATTATTTTGATAAGAGGTTTAGTTCTGGGTCTATACTTGTTTGCATAAGAAGGCTGGCAGCAATTCTGCCAGACCTGTCCCCTGAAGCTCATATCAAGAGGATAACATCAGCAGCATATGCCAGGTTGGCTAACATAAGAACGGCCTTTAGAAACTTGTGTAGGGAATCTTTCAGAACATTATATACCACATATGTCAGACCAATTCTGGAGTATGCGGCTCCAGCATGGAGTCCATATCTATTCAAGCATAAGCCTAAACTGGAAAAGGTTCAAAGGTTTGCCACCAGACTAGTACCCGAGCTGAGAGGTATGAGCTACGAGGAGAAACTACGGGAATTAAACCTCACTTCGTTGGAAGACAGAAGATTAAGGGGGGGACATGATCACCACATTCAAGATTCTCAAGGGAATGGACAGGGTTGATAAAGACAGGCTATTTAATACAAGGGGCACACACACTAGGGGACACAGGTGGAAACTGAGTGCCCAAATGAGCCACAGAAATATTAGAGAGAACTTTTTTAGTGTCAGAGTGGTTGACAAATAAAATGCATTAGGAAGTGATGTGGTGGAGGCTGACTCCATACACAGTTTCAAGTGTAGATATGATAGATCCCAATAGGCTCAGGAATCTGTAGAATTGTTGATTGACGGTTTAGAGGCGGGACCCAAGAGCCAGAGCTCAACCCCCGCAAGCACAGCTCGGTGAGTACAACTAGGTGAGTACACTCACACATACATACACACACACTCACACACACACACACACACACACTCAAACACTCACACACACACACACACACACACATTGTACATGTCAATGTTTGCAGATGACGCAAAATTAATGAGAAGAGTTGTGACAGACGAGGATTGTAGGATCCTCCAAGAGGACTTAAACAGGCTGCAGAGATGGTCAGGGAAATGGCTACTGGATTTAACACCAGTAAATGTAAAGTTATGGAAATGGGATCAGGTGACAGGAGACCAAAGGGACAGTACACAATGAAGGGGAACAGCCTACCTGTAACGATTCGAGAAAGAGACCTGGGAGTGGATGTGACACCTAATCTAACTCCTGAGGCACATATAAATAGGATAACGACAGCAGCGTACTCTACACTGGCGAAAATTAGAACTTCATTCAGAAACCTAAATGAGGAAGCTTTTAGGGCGCTTTACACTGCCTACGTGAGACCCGTCTTAGAGTATGCCGCGCCATCATGGAGCCCCCACCTGAAGAAACACATAAAGAAACTGGAGAAGGTTCAGAGGTTTGCGACGAGGCTTGTCCCAGAGCTACGAGGGATGGGATATGAAGAGCGGCTGAAGGAACTGAACCTTACGACACTAGAGAAAAGAAGGGAGAGAGGAGATATGATAGGGACATATAAAATACTCAGGGGAATTGACAAAGTGGAAATAGATGAAATGTTCACACGTAATAATAACAGAACGAGGGGACATGGGTGGAAACTGGAAACTCAGATGAGTCACAGAGATGTTAGGAAGTTTTCTTTTAGCGTGAGAGTAGTAGAAAAATGGAATGCACTTGGGGAACAGGTTGTGGAAGCAAATACTATTCATACTTTTAAAACTAGGTATGATAGGGAAATGGGACAGGAGTCATTGCAGTAAACAACCGATAGCTAGAAAGGCGGGATCCAAGAGTCAATGCTCGATCCTGCAAGCACATATAGGTGAGTACACACACACACACACAAAAAAAAAAAAAAAAAAAAAAAAAAAACTATTCAACGCTGGTGGGACGCGAACAAGGGGACACAGGTGGAAACTGAGTACCCACATGAGCCACAGAGACGTTAGAAGGAACTTTTTCAATGTCAGAGTAGTTAACGGATGGAATGCATTAGGAAGTGATGTGGTGGAGGCTGACTCCATACACAGTTTCAAGTATAGATATGATATAGCCCAATAGGCTCAGGAACCTGAACACCTGTTGATTGACGGTTGAGAGGCGGGACCACAGAGCCAGAGCTCAACCCCCGCAATCACAACTAGGTGAGTACAACTAGGTGAGTACACACACACATATACACACACACACACACACACACACACACACACACACACACACACACACACACACACACACACACACACACACACACACAGGTTGAGGTCAGACCGCCGCGGTCAGAAGGGTCTGGGAAGCTCTTGCGTAGCTAGTGAATTGGGGGGGAATAATCAGTGTATATGCGTATATGAGTGTGTATAAGTGATTGAATAACTAGTAAGCTCACTCAAACCACAAGAAAGTGAAGAAAAACAGTAGAAACAGAACCACTGAAAATAAGTGTTGAGTGCATCGTGGTATTGTGAAATTGTGGAGCCGAAATTGTGGAGCCGGAGTGACCTCACCACTAGTGACCTCACCAGCTGTGACGCAGGACGCAGCGACCTCACATCTTGACCAGCCGCGTGGAGGACTTTCTTGCCTGTTTGTGCTGCAGATTGTGCAAGGTATTGAGGAGCGCCTTTTTTGCTAGGTTGTTACTGCAATGACAAGATCAGGAAGGGGTTCAAGGTCAATCACCAGCAGGGATGAGGAGGAGGACAGATTAATAGACAGATTAATAGGGAAATTTTTAGAGAGAAGGAGCGATTGGATGGAGGATCTAATCCAAGGGATTAAAAGTGAGTTATTTCAGCAAATACAGGATGCGGTAGAGAGGCAGAAACAAGAACTTATGCTCTATGTTCAGGAAGAGATTAGGAAGGGAAGAGAGGACTGGGAGAGGGAATGTTCTCGGATCACAAACGAATTGGGAAGGATTAACAGCATGGCTAAGGACAGAGGATTAGTGGGGGATGGGTTAGTGACTGCGGTTGGGATGGAGAATCCCAAGGTGACAGGCTACCAGCATGACAATGAATTACTGAGGAGACGGTCTATTATAATACATGGATTATTCGAATCTGGAGCACCAACAAGACAAGAGAGAATAGAGATGGAAAAATATGAATTGCATGAGATATTGAGGTGTATTGGAGCAGGAATGGCAGACCACGAGGTGGATATCAGCCGGCGGGTTGGACCTTACAATTGTACCAAGAATAGACCTGTTCTGGTGCAATTCTCCAATGAGGAGGCTGTGGAGTACATAATGAGGAACAAGCATTTACTCAGAGGAAGTGAAACCCATTACAATGTGTTTATAGAGGTTTATGAAGAAAGATGAGCAAATAGTCCACAAGAATAGGTGGCATGCACGACACCGAACTAGCCTCTCAGGTAGTCTCACCTCCCAGGTCACATCCCAGGTCACCTCCCAGGCCACCTCCCAGGTCACCTCCCAGGTCGCATCCTCCCCAACTCAGCCCTCCTATACCTCCCCCCCCGCCTCAGCCCCCCCAAAACCCCCTGCTTCATCCCCCTAAACCCCCCCCTGTCTCTTCCACATTTGCACCTGCCCAATGATTCCCCTGCCCCTGCTACATCACACCTGTCAACGACCCCAGTGGGTCAAGCCATGCCCTCCCCAAACCCACCTGCCCATCCCCCCTCCCCTACTACCCCTTCCTACTCCCCTGCCCCTTCTACCTCATTGACTTCAATTCCATCTACTCCATCTCAGCTTCCACTGCACCCCTCTTACACTCACCCCCAAACCCCACCCAACCCTCACCTCTCCTATGCACCTCCAGCCCACATTTAACCCCTGCACCTTGTGACCCCCTAACACCTTCCCCCATCTCCCTCTTCCCCTCTTCTACCCCAAAACCCCCACCTACCCCTAATTCCCCCCTAACTAACACACCCTCTCTTCCACTCCCAGCACCCATGCTCCATTCTCCTCTCAGCCCTTTGCCCTCAATATCCCTCTCCCCCCAACCTCTCAACCTCTATCTGACTCTCAGTCTCACTCTATTTCTCAACCCCCTATGCTTTTCAGACCCCTAACTTTCAGACCCATTATGCCCTTCCTACCCCCCTAGATGCCCAGACCCCATTCGCCTACCAGGCACTCCCAGGCACCCCCTAGCACCCCCCCATCCACCCCCACAGCCCCCACTCGCCCCCAAGAGACCACCCAGTTCCCCCCAGACCCCCGGTGAAAGGGGGAACTCTGACACCCGAGTTTCCAAGAAGAGTCTCAAGGTTTGGTACACCAATGCTGATGGGGTAGCCAATAAAGCAGAAGAGATAAAAGAAAGAGTTAGTGAGGCAGACCCAGACATAGTGGCAATAGTGGAAAGTAAAATAAATGGCATGATCTCGGATGCAATCTTTCCAGTGGGGTACCAGGTGATAAGAAAAGAAAGGACACAGAGACAGGGAGGAGGAGTGGCACTCCTAATAAAGCGGAAATGGAAGTTTGATGAGCTGGAAAATCCGGGTACCAATGAAAGCACGAGCTTCATACATGGAACTCTGACAGTGGATGGGAAGAAGATTGTAATCTTGATACTCTACAATCCCCCACCAAACAGTAGAAGGCCCAGGCAGGAGTACGAGAACAGCAACAAGACATGTATAGATGAACTGCAGAGGGCAGCAACTATAGCACATAGAATGAGAGCGAAGCTGCTGGTCATGGGGGACCTAAATCATGGAGAGATAGATTGGGAAACGAGGAATCCCCCATGGCGGGGAGGAGACCTGGGGAGCGAAGCTGGTAGACGTTACTGACAGGAATTTACTAACACAGCATGTGAAGGAAGATACTAGGGAAAGAGGAGGGGATACGCCCAGCCTATTAGATCTCATTTTCACCCAGAATGTAGAAGACATCGAGCAGTTGGAACATGAAATACCACTAGGAGCCAGTGACCATTGTGTCCTAGTCATTGACTACATGATGGAGCTTGAAATTGTGACCAAAGTACAAGAGGTCCGGGAAAGGAGACTTGATTACAGAAAAGGGGACTACAGAAGGATAAGGGACTACCTGGGAGAAGTGCAGTGGGAGGAAGAACTTAGAGGAAAAACAGTGCAAGGTATGATGAACCAAGTCATATTGAAATGCAAGGAGGCTGAAGAGAGATTTATTCCAACAATAAAGAAAAAAAGCAGGAGGGAATATAATAACCCATGGTTTAATAGACAGTGTCAGGAAGCAAAGGTGAGAAGCAGGAGGGAGTGGAGGAAGTACAGAAGACAAAGGACAGAGGACAACAGGATTAGATGTAACAGAGCTAGGAATGATTACATTAACATAAGACGAGTGTCGGAAAGAAATTATGAGAATGATATTGCAGTCAAAGCGAAAAAGCAACCTAAACTACTACATAGCCATATAAGTAGGAAGATGTCGGTAAATGACCAAGTGACAAGACTGAGGAAAACAGAAGGGGCATATACAGAAAGCGACAAGGAAATCTGCGAGGTACTGAATGCAAAATTCCATGAAGTGTTCACAACCGAGCCTGAGCAGCTCCCATTGTTAGAAGCAATTACCCTAGATGAAAGACTGTCAGATATAGAGGTGACAGCAGAGGAGGTAATGAAACAGTTGACAACACTGGATGCAAATAAAGCTGTTGGACCAGACAAAGTATCACCGTGGATACTTAAAGAGGCAGCACAGGCTCTCAGCGTCCCTCTGGCAATGATATTTAATGAGTCACTTATGTCGGGAGAATTGCCCAGTTGCTGGAAGGAGGCAAATGTCGTACCGATTTTCAAGAAAGGTGATAGGGAGGAGGCACTTAATTACAGACCCGTATCACTGACAAGCATCCCCTGCAAAATACTTGAAAGAATAATTAGGCTAAGACTTGTTGAGCACCTGGAGAGCATTGGGTTTGTAAACAAGCACCAACATGGGTTCTGGACAGGAAAATCATGCCTAACAAACCTTTTAGAATTCTATGATAAAGTAACAAGGATAAGGCAGGACAGAGAAGGCTGGGCAGACTGCATATTTCTTGACTGCCAAAAGGCCTTTGATACAGTACCACACATGAGACTGCTATACAAACTTGAGAGGCAGGCAGGAGTAAGCGGAAAGGCCCTAGTATGGGTGAAGAACTACCTAACAGGAAGGAGCCAGAGGGTAATGGTAAGGGGCGAGAAGTCGGACTGGCGAACAGTAACAAGTGGAGTACCTCAAGGATCGGTACTGGGACCAATCCTCTTTCTAATTTACGTAAATGATATGTTTCCAGGAGTGGAATCATGCATGTCAATGTTTGCGGATGACGCAAAATTAATGAGAAGAGTTGTGACAGACGAGGATTGTAGGATCCTCCAAGAGGACTTAAACAGGTTGCAGAGATGGTCAGGGAAATGGCTACTGGAGTATAACACCAGTAAATGTAAAGTTATGGAAATGGGATCAGGTGATAGGAGACCAAAGGGACAGTACACAATGAAGGGGAACAGTCTACCTGTAACGATTCGAGAAAGAGACCTGGGAGTGGATGTGACACCTAATCTAACTCCTGAGGCACATATAAATAGGATAACGACAGCAGTGTACTCTACACTGGCGAAAATTAAAACTTCATTCAGAAACCTAAATGAGGAGGCTTTTAGGGCGCTTTACACTGCCTACGTGAGACCCGTCTTAGCATATGCCGCGCCATCATGGAGCCCCCACCTGAAAAAACACATAAAGAAACTGGAGAAGGTCCAGAGGTTTGCGACGAGGCTTGTCCCAGAGTTACGAGGGATGGGATATAAAGAGCGTCTGCAGTGGAAATAGATAAAATGTTCACACATAATAATAATAGAACGTGGGGACATGGGTGGAAACTGGAAACTCAGATGAGTCACAGAGATGTTAGGAAGTTTTCTTTTAGCGTGAGAGTAGTGGAAAAATGGAATGCACTTGGGGAACAGGTTGTGGAAGCAAATACTACTCATACTTTTAAAACTAGGTATGATAGGGAAATGGGACAGGAGTCATTGCTGTAAACACCGATTGCTGGAAAGGCGGGATCCAAGAGTCAATGCTCGATCCTGCAAGCACAAATAGGTGAGTACACACACACACACACACTCAAACACACACACACACACACACACACACACACACACACACACACACACACACACACACACGCACACACACACACACACACACATATACATTACCCCCCCTTTCTCACTTCCTCTGTACCATATCAGATATTCCCCCCCCCCCCCCTACCCGCAAAACCCTCCCACACAGTGGGACCCCCTCCGTCTCCCTCACTCACTTCCAACACCTGACCACATGACCTGAAGTGACCAGACCCGCCCCCTCCCACCCCAAAGTTTCCCACGCATCCCCCCCCCCTACAAACACACACTCACACACTCTTGGGACAATCTTGCCTCTCTCTCTCCCTCTCGCACCCTCTTCCCCACTCTCATCTTTCCCTTCCCCTTTCTCACTCTCTCTCGTCCTCTCCCTATCTTTCTTGCTCTCTCTCTTGCCTTCTCTATATTTCATGCTCTCTCTCTTGCCCTCTCTTTCTTGCCCTCTCTATCTTTCTTGCTCTCTCTCTCTTGCTCCCTCTCTCTCTCTCTCTCTCTCTCTCTCTCTCTCTCTCTCTCTCTCTCTCTCTCTCTCTCTCTCTCTCTCTCTCTCTCTCTCTCTCTCTCTCTCTCTCTCTTGCTTTCTTTCACTCTCTCTCTCTCTCTCTCTCTCTCTCTCTCTCTCTCTCTCTCTCTCTCTCTCTCTCTCTCTCTCTCTCTCTCTCTCTCTCTCTCTCTCTCTCTCTTGCTTTCTTTCACTCTCTCTCTCTCTCTCTCTCTCTCTCTCTCTCTCTCTCTCTCTCTCTCTCTCTCTCTCTCTCTCTCTCTCTCTGCCCCCACCTCTCTGCACCCCCTCCCTAACCCTATCAAAACATATCAGGGAAAGGGACAAAATGGCAGGAGAACGCAACAGGGACCCAGGGAATAGTCAAAGTGACCAAACAATGGAAATGTTAGCCCAAGTTTTGGAGGAATTCAGGAAGGAGATACATGAAATGAGAATTACAATTAGCAACCTGCAAAGTGGGCTGACATCAGCAAGAGAGGAGATCAAATCCCTCTCAGAGAAAAATAAAGAGGCCGAGCATCAGATTATCATCCAAAGGGAAGGTGGGAATGTTGTATTGGAAGGAAATGCCTCTGTACCTGAATCATTTGCGGAAAGACTGGGAAAGAGCTCAGAGTAGTGAGGTACAGTGAGGGAGGTAGCCATGCAAGCAGCTACCTCACAGGAAGCAACAAGGTGCAGCAGTCTGAACAAAACATTGAGAAGGTTTTCAAGTTGGACTGGTAAAACAAGGACAGAAACTGACTGGTAAAGGTAGTGTTTACCAACGAGGCCACGAAGGAGGTTATTCTAGAGAGGAAGACTCATCTGCAATATGTGGAGGAATACAAAACGTATTCCTGCAGAGGGACAAGACAAAGAAGGAGAGAGCCAGAGCGGCAAAGACAAGGAGGAAGCGCAGAGAAAGAGGAGTAAACCAAGAAATCGCAGCCCCAACACAACAGTCCCAGAAACTAGAGGGGAACCCACAACCAGCATCCCAGCAACACCAGAGGGGAGAGCAACACCACCACCCCCCTCTGCATAGAAACCCTCCCTTCCCCTCACCCTACCTCCCCCCCCACCCAAAAGCTCACCCAACCCTCCCTCTCCCCCCCCACCCCATTCTGACCCTGCCACCCCTCCCCTATTCCCACCATGTCCCCCCCTCCTGCCTTTCCCCTCTGTCCTCCCTCCTGCCTTTCCCCCTCTGTACCCCCTCCCCCTTCATCCCATACCTTCCCTATCCCTCCTTCCCCCTCACCCCATATCCTCCATGTCCTCCCTATCTCCTTAACCCACACCATACCTGTCCCCCCCTTCCCTTGAACAACCACCCCACCCCAAAATCATCTGAGACCCTGCAAACCACCTCACAGATCTTCTCACCCACGGAACAGTTTCCCACACCAGCAGAATGCTCGCCAAGAAGGGGACAAGAAAATGAACAGAAGAAAGTGAGCTTCAAGGCAATGTACACTAACATAGATGAGATTACAAATAAAACAAGTGAACTCGGAGAATGGGCACTGGAAGAAAACCCAGACATAATAGCACTCACAGAAACAAAACTAACGAAAACCATAACAAATGCAGTGTTTCCACAGCACTACTATGTAGTGAGGAAAGAGAAAGAAGGGAGAGGAGGAGGTGGTGTAGCTTTGCTGATAAGAAAGGGTTGGAGTTTTGAAGAGATGGTAAAACAGAACTGTGAAGGTTTTAGTAGTGACTACATATCAGGCACCATAGCAACTGGAGGACAGAAAATTATAGTAGTAGTCATATATAACCCCCCACCGAATGACAGAAGACCCAGACAGGAATATGATAGAAACAACTTGGCCACCATCAATATAATAGAGAGAGCAGCTTCTGTGGCTAGCACGAATGGACCCAGACTACTAATCATGGGAGACTTCAACCATGGGAAGATAGATTGGGGTGAACAGAGACCCACATGGAGGACCAGACACATGGAGAGGCAAGCTGCTGGACGTGGCAACAAGAAACTTTCTACATCAACACGTCAAGGGACAGACAAGGATGAGAAGAGAAGATTAACCAGCTTTGCTTGATCTGATATTTACCCTAAATGAGTCGGATATAGGGGAGGTTAGGTTGGAAGCCCCCTTGGGAATGAGAGATCGAAGTGTATTGAGCTTTGAGTACCTTGTTGAGCTAGGAATTATCTCCCCCTAAAATGAACTGGGAAACAAAGAGCTGGCGTACCGAAAGTAAAACTATGAGGAGATGAATAAATTCCTAAAGGATATACAATGTGACACAGAACTCAGAACCAAGTCCTTACAAGACATGATGGACTATGTCACCCAAAAGTGTCAGGAGGCTGTAAGCAGGTTTATCCTGGCCCGACAGGAAAAAAACGAGAAGCAAAGGAAGAATCCGTGGTTTAATAGGGAATGTATGAAAGCAAAGAAGCTGAACAAAAGGGCATGGAGGAACTTCCGTAATAACAGAACACCAGAAAGTAAAAAGAGATACCAGAAACCAAGAACGAGTATGTTAGTGTGAGAAGAGCAGTTGAGGAAAGGTATGAAAATGATATAGCTAATAAAGCCAAGACTGAACCAAAGCTACTACACAGTCACATCAGGAGGAAGACAACAGTGAAGGAACAGGTGATGAAACTTAGGACGGGAGAGGACAGGCACATAGAGAATGACAAAGAGGTATGCTAAGAACCCGACAAAAGGTTCCAGGAGGTCTTTACAATAGAACAAGGAGAGGTCACGGCGCTAGGTAGTAAAGTCCTGGGGTTGCCAGGTTGGCTAACATAAGAACGGCCTTTAGAAACTTGTGTAAGGAGTCTTTCAGAACATTATATACCACATATGTCAGACCAATCCTGGAGTATGCGGCCCCAGCATGGAGTCCATACCTAGTCAAGCATAAGACTAAACTGGAAAAGGTTCAATGGTTTGTCACCAGACTAGTACCCGAGCTGAGAGGTATAAGCTACGAGGAGAGACTATGGGAATTAGACCTCACTTCGTTGGAAGACAGTAGAGTTAGGGGGGACATGATCACCACCTTCAAGATTCTCAAGGGAATCGGTAGGGTAGATAAAGACAGACTATTTAACACAACGGACACATGCACTAGGGGACACAGGTGGAAACTGATTGCCCATATGAGCCCCAGAGATATTAGAAAGAACTCTTTTAGTGTCAGAGTGGTTGACAAATAGAATGCATTAGGAAGTGATGTGGTGGAGGCTGACTCCATACACAGTTTCAAGTGCAGATAAGATAGAGCCCAATAGCCTCAGGAACCTGTACACCTGTTGACTGACGGTTGAGAGGTGAGACCGAAGAGCCAGAGCTCAACCCCCACAAGCACAATTAGGTGAGTACATTTAGGTAAGTACACACACACACACATGACCTCTCAACCAGCCCTGAGCCAGAGAGAATATCCTATATATACTTCTCTCTCCAGAAGCGCGAAACTATCACACGTTCACTAACCCCCCAAAACTATACACACTTTGGGAATATTCAACACTTGATTGATCCGCAGATGATTGGACAATCACTTCCAACAGACTCGCGATGAGTCTTGCAACACTTGGTTCAGTATATGAGAACATGCGATACGCAGTCTTTCCCTAAGCTGTTTACCTAATAATCCTTCCTGAATATTGCACGTGACTCACTGATAAGCGATCTTAACACCTTGGGACGACACACGTGGTTCCAGCGTCTCTGGAACCGTCGTTAAGTGTCCTTAATCCTTCTAGTCGATTGAAATCTAATCCTCAGAACATCAGCAATATCACAGTGATCCGTTGCCTGGAATAATTACTCGAGTGAAGATAATAATACTAGTAATAATATAATTACTCGTGTGAAGATAATAATACTTCAGGACAAGGAACAAGAGCAAATAGAGGCCTTCCTTAGAGTTCCTGATTTTGATACTAGAGCTTGCTAAGAGCAAACTCCTATTGTGCATCATAAGACTTAGCATGTCCCCCCAACCAGGAGGGCATACTACGTCGGGGACGATGAAATTGGTACTATGAGTGTGGCAGATGAGTACAAGTACTTAGGAAAACTCATCAGGGCCGGGGGCAGACGGTTATCCTATGGCTCCCTGTTTAAAGACGGCCTGACTAACATTACCCAAGGCCCCCTCCCCCAAACCCCAACAGAGAATGTACTTACACAAACACCACCTAATCCCCCAGACAAACCACCGGCTTGTCCACGGACGGGTGTTTAAGATGGAGTTAGCGAGGCTTGACAGGCGGTCACGGCACGCCATTCGTGGCTGGCTGCGACTGCTTCACGATACCCCCAATGCCTTCATATATGCTGATGTCAAGGACGGTGTACTAGGAATTCCCGACTTTACTACATCAATCCGCCTACATAAGAACAAGCGACTTGGGGCGAGTCTGAAGATCTGGTGGTAGTAGCAGCGGCTCTCCAACCCAGCGTTCCAAGTCCGAATACGTAGATCGATAGACCCGACCACGACCGCCGGAACCCCTTCTAACAGAACGACTGAGCATTCCAGAAGTTGGAAAGCAAAACTGTATACATGGTTGATGGTGCCGGCCTTGCGTCTACTTCTGAGGTACTTTCTTGCCACAAGTGGGTCTCATCTGGTACCCTTCTGCTAAGGGGAGGAGATTTTGCTCATGACATCCAGATTAGGGCAAACACTGTAGCCCCTCCATCTAGAAGAGCTAGGGATAGACCCGAGGCTTCTGGTCTTTGCAATGCTTGTCAGAGACCAGGGACTAAGGGCCACATATCCCAGGCATGCTATAAGACGCACGGGGCTCGGGTGAAACGTCATGACGATATCACTTAGTTCGTAGCTGGCCGTCTGCGGCAAAGAGGTTTCGAGGTGAAACGTGAGGTCAAGTCACCAATCCTGCCTCCTAGGGAGCTTCTCGTTTTGCCCTCAGCTTTAGTTCTTTTTAATAATATACTGTGCACCTCTCCCTTTGTGTGCTGTTTCCCATATAAGAAAAACGAAATACAAATAATTTTCTATTTTTCCATGTTATTATTATCATCTTACCTCTTGTGTGTTAAAATGACCATGCGACATTTTTTGGATATTTTAGTTTGTGTTGATAGGGAATTAGGAATGCTTAGGGGGGAGGGCTTCATGTCATGCCAAGTGGCTGGGGGAATTAGTGCCCTGAAGCTACATGAAAACTCTATTCCCCCCCCCCCCACCCGAAGTGGCAAGGGGAGTTAGGGGACAAATAGTCTGCTGTCTCCCTGAGTGTACTGACCCGAATACCGGCACATACCACCCCAGTTGGCCACATGGGCGACGTGGCGTCATGCCATCTCAGCTAATGAAAACCATAGGCCTGTCCTGCCAAATCCAGACCCTGTTCCTATTGGTAACGGCACGACTTCCCGCTGGTGAAGTCAAGCCTGGCGTTCTCCCTTCTCAAATATTGCCACGTTATACCAGGTGGGGGTTGGGGGGGGTGACCACAGAACCAACGATTTTGTGAGGGGAAGGTTGTTTCTCTTCCCCCACAACCACTCTACAGCTAAAACTACCCCACTGGTTGGGTGGTAGGCTACCCCTAGTACCAGAGTCTTGCGTTTTGCATTGCAGCTGACCCAGGTGACCCAGGTCGTAACTGCTGACCTCACTGTACTCCTGTCGATGTACCGGGTGCTTTGATTTCCAACTCGATTAACTTTGGATACCAAATAACGGAGTTGCCTCTTTCAAGCACACCACCTTAACCTCAAGTATTGAATTAGGGCTATGAGAGAGCACTCTCTCACACACGCTCATTATTTCCATTTCTAAACCTAACCAGAAGAGGGCTTTTCGCCCAATCTCCCTCACTAGTTGTCTCTGTAAGTGTCTTGAGAGGATTGTTCTAAACCGTCTACTTTACAGCATTAGTAACGTGTTGTCTCCCCAGATATATGGCTTCACGCATGAAAAGAGTGTACATCACTGTATTACCACATTCCTCACCCTACATATACCACTTTCCTAGATCTTAAGTCAGGTTTGACATTGCTAACCGACATGTTACGCTGAGCGAACTTGCTAAAATGAATGTTGGAGGATGGCTACTACGGTGGATAAGAGGCTATCTATCAAACGGGAAGTCATCTGTACTGTTCTAAGGGCATAGGAGTGTAACGAAAGAGTTTAACTTCCCACTCCACAGGGAGGTGTCCTCAGTCCTACTCAGTTCAATGTGTTAATCAATACAAACCCAAGTTCAGCAACTATGAAGCCCAGGGAACACATCACTAGCTATGCGGATAACATGCTGATCCACATCAATGGGTATCAAAACACCCAAAATGTTCTGAACTCTATATTGCACACATGTCAGGAACTAGGCTTAGTCATCTCAAAAGAGAAAACAAAGATCTTGAATCGACGCCCAGCCAGAAGGGGTGGGACGGTTCGCAAGATCCAGCTGCATGATGGCTCTCTGCTCGACTATGTAAACAGATACAAATACCTTGGTCTTGAGGTCCCACTGTACCGCAATGTTGTAGCCAGACTGGGTCGCCAATGTAGAGAGAGGCTCCGTGCTCTCAAGGCTGTGGCAGGCTACCATCCAAGTTATTGTGCAAATTTAAGAATTGGCAAAAATGATGTATCTCTCATATATTAGATCTCTAATCGATTATGCTGCACCCATGCTTGCTCTAGTGCCTGAGAGAATGCTTGGAGGACTGGAAAAGATGCAAAACGAAGCCATGAGGATTATCCTCGGATGCCCCAGTACCACTAAATTATTAAACATGAGAAAGAAACTGAATATTTCAAGTGTAAGAGATCGTATTACTGATAATAATGCTTTAATTGGTATCAAGATGCTTAGGCTAACCCGCCCTAACCCCTGCACTGAAGCCCTCCAAGCTTTCTTTTTTAAAGGTCAGCATCCCTCCAAATGGATTACCAAAACCGTCACTGTGCTCAGAATGTATAACTTTCATCACTTTTACCGAGAGTGACAACAACGACACTTTCCAGCCCCATGGGAAATGACCCTATTTCAAGTTACTGTCCCCCCCCCCCGTTTCCTACCCAAGTTGCGGAATAAAGAACAACCGTTGCTTCGACAAGAAGCAACATACAATGCCTTAAGCCAAATTGATGCTTTGGTCAGAGCATCCCTTTCACAAATTATTTACATTGATGGTTCCTTGCACCAAAGCTGGAAATGTAGTTGTTGTCACAGCGAGAGGTGGCTCATTTTCCTTTGAGTGTGGAGCGCGTATAAATAACTGGGCCTCTACTCTTCAAACATAAGTGGTTGCAATGTCCTTGCACTCGAGCGTGTATATGAGTCCAAAGTTAACAAGTTAATTGAAAGTGACTCCTTGTCATCCTTGACTGCCCTCAGCACCCCAAGGCTGAGTCTGAAGCGACAAACTTCACCATTTCAGATGGTAAAGTACTTCAGATAAGCACTGACGTGCTTATCTCTGAAGCTAGACACAGATATAATGAAATAATCAATAATGGAATCAGAGTTTGCCTCCTGTGGAGTCCTTTCCATATTGGTCTCCGAATGCATGATAGAACTGATGAGATAGCTAAAACTTTTGCTCATAAAGAGGAAATTGATTACCATCTTGGACTGCCTTTGAGAAGTCTGAGGGCAGTAAAATTCCGAGAACATCTACAAAATCTCGTAGACATGAGGCAAAGTGAAATTCACACCAGTTGCTCCATTTATTATCATTGTGTTATGCAGGAAGACCCTCACATCTATGGGTCATCCAATAGGGTTAGCAGTCTTCTAGATGTTACCACTGCCAGGCTTAGGCTCGGCTACAAGTACCTCTGGGAGTTTGCAACTTCTGTTGATGTAGATTTTTTTTTTTTGAGATATATACAAGAGTTGTTGCATTCTTGTACAGCCACTAGTACGCGTAGCGTTTCGGGCAAGTCCTTAATCCTATGGTCCCTGGAATACGATCCCCTGCCGCGAAGAATCGTTTTTTCATCCAAGTACACATTTTACTGTTGCGTTAAACAGAGGCTACAGTTAAAAATTTGCGCCCAGTAAATCCTCCCCGGCCAGGATACGAACCCATGACATAGCGCTCGCGGAACGCCAGGCGAGTGTCTTACCACTACACCACGGAGATTATTTGAATAAATGATTACATTTGAATAATTGTAAACTGTCAGCAGAACTATTCGCATACTTTGCATCATTATATAATGGAATGTGAACAAATCGCGGAATACAGAGGAGAATTCAGTGGAGTACAAGAAATGTGTATGTTCTTCATTCATAATGATGTACTGGCAGGAATCTTAGCGAAGTATCCAAAATTTGCTTACTGTAGGTGCAGCCTGCACATGACTGTAAAGCCCAGTTGGGTGGGAGTGGAGCAAGACTAGAAACTGCGTGACTTACCATAGAAGTAAAGTGCCTTGTATAATGACTGTTCTGAGTCTTTTGTTGAATCAATTGTGATATAAAAATATTATTGATATGTAAATGTATTTGTGTAAATGATTGTATATATATGTACATGTGTTGTTGAATATGACCGAAAAGGTAAGATTAATAATTCTAACTTGAATCTTCTCAATATTTCTTACGTTTTTCTTCACTGTCGAGGGTAATTGAAAAATAATCTCTCCAAAATTAATTTTTTCCTTTTTTGTTTTTGGTCTGATGCCTTGTTATGATCCTGGGTTCCTCAGATGGAAACCAGAGGTCAATTTGAGCTCTAAATAATTACCTTACATTAATTCATAGAATTGGATCATGTGAGAAAGATATTTAATCTATATAAATAGAATTGTAAATGTTCGTTTCTTCAAAATCGCTAATCTCCGAAAGTTCTTCACCGATTGTTTTGAAATTTTCACACAATGTTCCATTCGCATCAGAGCGGGTTTTTATAGCAGTAGGCATCCTTCAGTCTAAGACTATGTAGTTGCGCCCTGACAGTGCGCAAAGCCTGGGTAGGTAGATATGGAGAAGAAACTGTTACCCATGCAGAAGGTCGCTCCCCTCTCCACGTTGCTCAAATTATCCAATAGAAAGCAAATGCCAATACACATGGTTCCAGCACCGTCGCAGGAGCTGCCAGAACGAGGTTGACGTCAACAACGAACTGCCTTAGGGGACCAACTCCGGATTTTTCCTCGAGGTTGACTCCTGAAGCCTTTCCCAAAAAAGGGGTATGGCCGCAAGGCAGCGGAGGTTTAAAATCAGGGTTTTCCTTCCCCTAGATGGGCTGCCTTCCCAGGCGATCGAGTCCCATCTACCCGGAGCAGCTGGTTTTAAGGCGCCAGAGGCACGCCCTCGCCCCTTCTCCTGTTGGTAAAAGCAGTTCCACCGGACATAAAGACTAAGCCACCCGTGCAGGCCAGGTGTTGGGCTTGGTTGTCAGAGGCTATTGGAGACGCATGCCGTATAGGAGCATTTTATAGGTCATGGGAGCTCGTCCCCCATTACCACCCCTTGGCTATGACAACCCCTTGGAACCTACATATTAAAAAGCGGGTTTTTATAAACATATTATATTGATGGCACGTCTGTGACGGAAAAAACATGCTTATTTTGAAAAATTGTGTTTTTTCATATGTTTTTCATGTGAGAGAAATCTTCAAAATCTCTTTACCGATTACTTTGCAATTCTGACACAACGTTGCATTTGAATAGGTGCATGTTTTTATAAACTTACTATTTACATGCCTCACCTGTGACGGGAAAAAACATGCTTTTTTTGATAAACAGCGCCATCTGTTGGACGTAAGAGCAACACACGCTGTTATCTCCCAAAGTTCTTCACTGATTGTTTTGAAATTCTGACAACTGACATTCTGACAATCGAATATCACAGAGGAGGCACACCTCTGACAGGCAATAACATAATTCAAAGAAAAAAACAGCGCCATCTGTTGAACATAATAGCAACACACACACGTTATACTAAATATGTTATGATTTCCACTTCAATGTTTCTGATTGCATTAATAAATTGAATTTTCATAGATTTCAATTTATTTTAATCTTGATATAATTATTTTGTGTGACATTGTGTTGGAATTGAGCTTTGTTGTTTACGATACCGTTCATTTTGTGAGTATAGTTTATTTTTGTATTTCTTCATTGTTTTTCATTTCATTTATTAATTGTTTCTTATATTTCAGTGATGGGAACATCAGATCATTTGATATTTCCCAATTTTCTGATGGGAGCTTCAGATCATTTGGGAATGCATCAGACGAAGGAGTGGGGAATGGTGGGGAGGACGAGGGGACGAGAGTGCGGGATGTTACGACGGGACAAGGGAGGGGGTAATGGTGGGGAGGACGAGGGGACGGGGAAGTTGGGGATGATGGGGACTAGGGGAGAAGGGAATGGAGAATGATGGGAAGGACACAGAGACAGGATAGTGGGGGATATTGCAGAGGACGAGGGAATAGGGGAGAGGAGAATGATAGGGAGGCCCGGGGGGGGGGGGAGTGGGAGATGGAGGAGAATTCGAGGGAACAGTGGAGTGGGGATTCGTTAGAAGGATAAGGGGACGATGGAGTTGGGGGATGGTGGGGAGGACACAGGGATGGGGAAGGGAGGAAATTGTTGCGGAGGACGAGGGGATGGGGGAATGGGGTATGATTGGGAAGACGAAGGAACAGAGAGTGAGGAATGGTGGGGAGGACGAGGGGACGGGGGAGGGGGAACGGTGGGTAGCACTAGGAGAAAAGGGGAAGGTTGCTGTGGCTCAACAACGCACACGCGTTGCTGAGCCACAGCAACGCGTGGCCAGGTTCAGCTAGTTACAATAATATTTATATCAGGGCTCTTTAAAACTGGAGTATGCCTTATTTCCGTCGCCCTTGCCAAATGTAAGATGAATATTGTTTCTCACAGAGCATTCAGATTGAGCTTGTTGTTGATTATTAATTATTGAACTAGGTATCAACTATGTTTAAAAATGATTAGAAAGTAATTAGTAAAGCATGCCTGAGTAAACTTGGATTGATGGCTGCTGTACGATTAGCTGAGTACCCGAGATTAGCTCTGCCTCAATTCTTCTCCTCCTTCATTTTCCTTACCTTAAGCTACCATACAATACGAAGATAAGTGCAAAACCTGTGTTACTGTGCTATTAGCTAGGCTTATGTGTGATTTGTATAGTTATTGGGGAGTATAAGCCAGTGTTGGGCACCCCCAAAGTGTTTGTGTGGTGATTGGGTACCACATGGGTTTACTACCCCAAGGTGCCTCAAGCTTTAGAGTTCTTCACTAGTAGACTTTACCCTAGCTTGTTCTATTTATAAAACCTTGTATCCTGCTTATGTGGACCAAAGCTTTTAATGTAAGATAGTGTGGTAAAGTAGTTATTGTTATTGTTGTTAATGTATATGGGGGAGGGGGTTGTTAAGAGGGTTTAATAAATAAGTTAGTTTTTAAAGGAGTATCCATTCTCCCTGTATAGTGGAACAGTGATCAGCCGCTAGATGGACATATTAAACTTAAAGCCAGATATTGAATATTGTTTATGTTTTTATTGGGGGCCGCGCCTATCTGATCTCCACTAATTTTGATACTTCCTGATTCTAACTGCTGGCCCTTCTCCTTAATACTCTATACCCCCCATAACAGCAACCAAATTCATAACAAGAAGCATTAAATATATAACATGCCTAAATGAATTTTGTAAGGGCTTCCTACATTCTCAAAGACTGGTTTACACCTAACATATATCATGCTTACATTCGTTTTGGGTGAGGCGATATGACACAAATGTTTTGGGTTCTTTGGGGCTTACAGTCCCCAAGTGGGCATGTGAAGGCAAAGATGACGTTGGTTTCCTTCAAGGTGTTCTGTTTGGTGTCTGGGGAGTTTTTCATGAATAGGTTGGCCGTTTTTTTGTTTTTGTAGTAAATTATCAATTGTATTTTCTGATTTTTGTCTGTAGGGATATCGTTCCTTTTAATAATATCTTTCAGGACACTTTCCTCTGTTTTATGAGCCATCAAAAAGAAGTTCCTGTAAAACAGTCTAATAGGGGTTACAGGTGTTGTGTTAATTGACTGTTCAGAAGCTGCATGGTATTCACCTTTCTTTTTATGACGTCTTTAACATTATCGTTAGAGAAGCCATTATTGACTAGGACCTGCCTTACCCTACAGAGTTCTTCATCGACTTGCTTCTATCCTGAGCTGTGACTAAGAGCCCGGTCGACATAAGCATTGACAACACTCCTCTTGTACCTGTCTGGGCAGTCACCATTGGCAGTGAGGCACATTCCTATGTTTGTTTCCTTAGTGTAGATTGCAGTGTTGAAGCCTCCGTTCCTTTCCATGACTGTTACATCTAGAAAGGGCAGCTTCCTATCATTCTTCATCTCATAAGTGAAACTTAACACAGAATTCTGCCCGAATGCCTCCTTCAGTTGCTGCAGTCGTCTGACATCAGGTACCTGTATTAAAATGTCGTCAACATACCTGCAGTATATGGCGGGTTTCAAGTCCATGTCAACTAAGACCCTCTGCTCTATGGTACCCATGTAGAAGTTCGCAAACACGACACTTGGGGAAGAACTCATGGCGACCCCATATACTTGCTAATACATGTGCCCATCAGGAGTCAAGAAGGGTGCCTCTTTAGTGCAGGCTTGGAATAGCTTTATTAGTATGTTTGCTGGTATGTCAAGAGGAGTACATGCTGGATCACGATACACTCTGTCCATTATCATTACGTAAATTATGATAGTGGACAGAGTGTATCATGACCCGGCTTTTACTCCTCTTGACATACCAGAAAACATACTAAGAAAGCTACTCCAAGCCCGCACTAAAGAGGCACCCTACTTGAGTCCAGATGGGCACATGTATAAGCAAGTGAATTGGGACACCATAGGTTCTCTCCTAGGTGTCCTGTTTGCGAACTTCTACATGGGTACCATAGAGCAGAGGGTCTTAGTTGACATGGACTTTAAACTCGCCATATACTGCAGGTATGTTGACAATATTTTTATGCAGGTACCTGAAGTCAGGTACATCAGGTACCTGATGTCAGGTACATCAGGTACCTGATGTAATTTTATTTATCTAATTTACAGATAGTGTAAATTGCTAAAGATTCGTGAAGATCAAAACATCACATAGTTCCAATATGAGTACTCAGTGTTTAAAACTAATAAAAACGTTAATTATTTTTTTATTTAGCAAATAAATACACAATGGACAAAGAACAAAACAGGCAATGTCTGAAGGAGACAAGACATGAAAACAAACATGGATAAACAGAGCAAAGCAATAATACATGAAAACACACAGAAGAAAAACACAAATGAAAGAAACATACATGATATAAAGCACAAAACACAGAACACCCCTAAACAAGCACTGTGTTACGTACTCCTAGCTGGATACGTATATAAATTTAAAATAAACTTTTGTTCCATTTCATCATATATGTACACACATTATATTTTTGTAAATTATCGTGTAGTGTGGCAGCATCAGTGGGGACAGGAGCGCGGTGGCTCTTCACACGTCTAATACCTGTTAGATTCGGGAAGTTAGAATTGCTGGACCTGTTCAGTTTGGGAGTTCCAGATGTCACTTTTATTAAGTTTATATAATTGTTTATTTACTGTAACTAAGCAGGTGGCATTGTACTTATATATTTTGCAAGTAACTATTATATTTAATTTGCATTCTTATGTGTTTTGAGAACAAGTGGTTGTTCAATTAGTTTTAAATATTAAGAAGTCTGTGTTTTCCATCCCTCATCCTGAAAGGCAGACGGGAGAGAATTATGGGTACAGACGGTGCGAGAGTAGTCAGTAGCTTCAAGGGACCAGGAGGAATAACATGTGGGAGATAAGTCTGTTTACTTGTTGTTGTGTCATGTAGTAGATCTTTATTCTGGGAGAGACAATATTTTGATGTTTGCTTTAATAGTGACCCACTGTTCATGTATATAATATTGAGATGTATATGGAATATATATATATATTAAAATGCATACGTATATTTCTTCAGTCCTAAGGGAGATATACTTTTAATTCTGTGCCTGTTATCATTCATGGGGTTATACTGGTGCCCCGCTTTAAACAACAGCAGTTGTAGTATCCCTAGACTTAAAGCTTGGCTGTTGTAGGGTCACGAGCCGTAACGAACGATAGGTAACAAGAGTTATGGGGGCCTGTGCCGGGAAATATTGTTCCCACTTAAACTTAACTGTGCTAATCTAACCTTGCCATCCTAGGTACCAGTGTGTTAAGTGTCTGTGTGTTTCTTAAGAACTATTCCATGTGCCAAGCAAGCCTTCCTGTGTGTCAAGTAACAACGTTTCACGATTTTGAGGTAAGTCATCCTATATATTTTGTTTGTGCAGTGAGGCCAAGCGAATTTTCAGTGTGGTGACAATTTTACAAGTGAAGTGTAGTGCAGGGCCATTGTGTTAATTATAGTGTGTTAATCAAGTGCCAAGTGTTAGTAACGATGGAGGAGTAAGTTGTATCGTTGTTGGCTCACCCAGACTTTGAAGGGATTAAGAGCCTAAAAAAGACTGAGTTACTACAAATGGCAAATCAGTTGGATTTGACCGCCAACAATAGAATGGTTAAAGCCCAACTTGTGAAAGTCATTGTGACGCATTTAGTTGAGAATGGAAAGTTAGAAGAAGAAATTCTAGAGAAGTTAAGAGAGGAGTCGAGTGATCAGATGACGTTAAAGCGTCTTGAGTTAGAAGCTCGTCAATTAGAGCTTGAAGCTCAAAAAGAACAGAGAATATTAGAACTTGAAGCTCAAAAGGAACAAACTAGGCAATTAGAGATTCAACAACAAATGGCTGACACTAACTTAAGGCTTGAAACACAGCGTATGGCAGCTGGGCAAGGAAATACTAGTAATGTTTCAACAAATAGTGATAATAATCCCATAAGGATGAATAAGTATATAGAGTTGCCCAAGTTCAATGAGGAGGATCCTGAGGTTTTCTTTGCACATTTTTATAAGAATGCCATCAGTATGAACTGGCCAAGGGATCAATGGGTAGCCATTATGCAGTCTCAATTTAAGGGGCGTAGTCAGGAGGTTTTTACATCCCTACCTGACGCTCATAGCTTTGATTATGAATTTGTAAAGAAAAGCATCTTAATTAAATGCGTATCAATTAAATCCAGAGGAACACAGGCAAAAGTTTAGGTACCTAAGGAGGGTAAGCGATCAGACAATAGCAGATTTTACTCGTCAGAAGACGAATTTTTGCAACAGATGGTTAAAGTCACTTTCAGTAACTGAGTTTGATGCTCTAAAGAATCTTCTTATAATGGAAGAAGTATTGTCATGTCTCCCAGACAAGTTGTCTACTTTTATGGCAGAACAAAAGAATGTAACAGACATTTATGAGCTGTCAAAGCTCGCGGATGAGCATGAGTTGTTGACTAAGGCCCAGTTTACGGCCACTTCACCTAAGTCTAGTCGTAGAGTAAATTATAATGCTCACCGAACTCCTTATCAGAATCCATCCAGTCCTAGTGCTCCAGTTACTCCCATGAGCTCTTCTCTTACAAAACCTAACCCTGCTACTTCATTGTCAGGAATGTCAAATAATAATAAGGTTATTTCTAAACCTACAGTTGGTTCCACTGGTGTGTCCACTGTAAGGTCCTGTTCCCATTGTAAGAGAAAAGGCCATGGAATTAATTCCCGTTTTATATTGCACCCTGAGTTACGACCAACTGGTCTCATTTATTGTAGAGGTGTGCAAAATAAATTTACTAATAAACATGTAACTGTAAACCCCAATTGGGTAAAACAGTATTCACCATATATGTCTTCAGGTGAAGTTTTGTGTATTAATGGGAAGTGGAAGCCAGTGGTTATTCGTCGTGATACAGGTGCTTCCCAAACCATAACTTCATCCAGTATTCTTTCTGATGTTGAAAAGAGAGAGACTGGAAAGTTTGTAGTTCTTCAGAGTGTTGCAGGATGTAAAACTGTACCTCTAATAGACATTAATTTCAGATCCACCATTACACCAAGTTTATGCACTGTGGGTGTTAGTACACAGTTGCCCATCCCAGGTGTGGATGTTACATTGGGTAATGATGTGGCCATAAATCATGTTGTGGGTGAGAATGATCCCCCGTTTGTGTAAACAGCCAGTTGCAGACCATGTTTATTCTGCCTGTGCTGAAATTAGTTCCATGAATGAACAACCTGTTGTAGAAGATGGTTTTGTCCATTCTACCTGTGCTGATGTCAGTACTAATATAAATCCAGTTGTCAGTTCTGATGTTGTTACTCAAGCATTTGTTCCAGTAACCAGTACCCCTTCAGTGGAGAAGTGGGATGTGGTTGTTCCAGATTCCTATGTGGCCGACCTAGTTGTTGAGAGTAAGCCTGATACTATGACTGCTTTATTCCAATAAATTGGGAAAGGATGTCCATGTACCATTGTCTTGCCCGCTCACTACGAACGTTGTGCCAGGAGTTGAGAGAAACTTAAAAGCCACGACTCTATTGTATTCCAGCCAAGTGAATGGTTTAGGACAAGATGTCGGGTTGGCAGAAGTATTCCCGCTCACTCAAAGTTTAGAATCAGTTGTCGAGAGTAAGTCTGTTGTAGAGGCCCTGCCTCACCCTAGTCAAGGTGATAGTATAGGGGAAGAGGTCAAACTACCTGTTACTTGCCCGCTCGTTTCAGATTTCCTTAATTTATGTGCATTGAGTAGAACTGACCCTAAGATTTCAGAGAGAAGCAAGGAGACAGTCTGTACTGTAGATCCAGTTCTGGAGAGTGTGGGAAAGCAGTCAGAGGATCAGCTTCTGTTGAGTAGATGGAGACCCATTGAGCCTCCCTCTTCAGTTGTCTGTGAGGATGTGACCCAGCTTGGTAGTGATATTATTGATTGTGAGCAGACAGTATTTCGAGCAGCTCCAGAAGTCATGGGAGGAAATTTTGGTAAAACAATTGAGAGTGGTAAAGTATCATTTGGATCTAAGTTGCGGAGTTTTGTGGGTTGTGATTCTTATTCCATGTTGAGTAAGTATTTCTCATTGTGTAAAATGAGTCAGAGTGTGTGTAGGATGTTGAAATCTACTTTTATTCTGCAGGAGCCATTTTCTTGTGAAGTAATGGACTGTGGGACATCTTTGTCAAGCCTTGTGGTTGAGCAGAGAGAGTTTACTCAAGTAGGTTCAACCAGTAGTTCTGAGGAAGTGGTGAGTTATACTAGAGCAGTGTGTCTATATTCAGATCCAGGTTATTTTGATGCACGAGTGATAAAAGTGTATGTTCCACTCAAGTGTGGTGTTGACTTTCAGAGTCATATTGGAGTTGACTTTCAGAGTCATATTGTGGGTGAAGGATTAAATCATACTGGGGAGCAGATGTTTGAGGCTCCAGGTGTGTATTTCAAGTTGGGGGATAAGGTTATCCTACCTAGTGTTAATCATTGTGAAGGGTTTCAGATTGTCCTTGGGCGTTTCTCAGGTAATCTGCTGTGCCTCTTCAAGATGTTAAGACCCTTAAACTTCTTGGTTGATTGGTTGTCATCAGACATAAATCACTTGGGAAGTGATGGTGAGGGTTGTCAAGTTTTTGGCATGTTTTATTTAGTCTTGTGGAAGACTAGACGGTTGATGAAAGTGTGTGTTGTGTTCAAGTTCACCATCAGGGGGTGTGAACTTGTCTTCGGAGTTATGATTGAGATATGGTGCCTAGGCATATGCCTGTTTTCTTTCACTGATCGTTATGACAGAGTTATGAGGAAATTGATTTCTGTGTTCCTTATGGATCATCTGAGTCAGTTCGATCAGGTAGTCTTTGCACTTATCTTGGGTTGTATTTCTTGGTTTGAAGGTCAAAGGTTTGCTAAGTTGTTGTGTTGTGTTTCGGAAGGTTCTATGACTGGGAAAGCTTTATACATAATTGTGAGGTTTAATGCTAATTTCTCTAATTTTAGTATCCATTGGGCGAGAGTATGTGTTCCACAGAGGATAAGAGTGATGAAGAGCAGATGTCTGTGTCAGAGCATACCCAGGAGAAGTCCCAAATCTACTCAACATCCAGTCAGCCTCAATTAAACAGTTCAGCTCCAGAAAAAGGGAGTAATGGGAAATGGAGTCTGTCTTGGAAAACTTCACCATGTGGAAAAGGGATCACATGGATATACGGGACTGATCTTAGAGAAATAGTAGAAACAGATAGAAAGATAAATTGCCGTGATAACTGTGTGAAAGCAGCTACCTTTATTGACAATTCTATTCATGATAATGTTGTAGATAGGAGTGTGAAATATGATCTGAAACAAAGTGAAATAAATGAGATAGTACCCTGGAGAGATAAATTTGCATACTCCAGTGAAACATATGTAGAACATAGTCATAAGACTGAAATTTCCGAGTTTCCTGTAAGACGATATTTGGAATGTTTTCATTTTTGTCCAGAAATGTGTTCTTATTACTTTTACATGTTTGGTGTAATTAATACCATAAATCTCAGGTGTCATACATACATTTTACTTTGAAAAAATGCCATTGATCTTCAATCTATTGCATTTTTTTTCTTGGAGGTGGAAGTGTTACGTACTCCTAGCTGGATACGTATATAAATTTAAAATAAACTTTTGTTCCATTTCATTATATATGTACACACATATTTTTGTAAATTATCGTGTAGTGTGGCAGCATCAGTGAGGACAGGTGCGCGGTGGCTCTTCACACGTCTAATACCTGTTAGATTCGGGAAGTTAAAATTGCTGGACCTGTTCAGTTTGGGAGTTCCAGATGTCACTTTTATTAAGTTTATATAATTGTTTATATACTGTAATTAAGCAGGTGGCATTGTACTTATATATTTTGCAAGTAACTATTATATTTAATTTGCATTCTTATGTGTTTTTAGAACAAGTGGTTGTTCAATTAGTTTTAAATATTAAAAAGTGTTTTCCATCCCTCATCCTGGATGAGGCAGACGGGAGAGAATTATGGGTACAGACGGTGAGAGAGTAGTCAGTAGCTTCAAGGGTGTTGGATATTTCCAACATCGAATACAGCATTGTTGTATTCTCATTACTTATTACTAACCATACTAAATATTGTAGTAAGTAAAATTAACAACTCGTAGAATTCTCATGTACTAATAATTCATCTGTGCATTAGGCTAGAATTCTCACGTCACCTGACGCCAGTATTGCCAGATTTCTTTACAGTAAAACACATTATATTCAATTTGTGTGAGAATTAAATACGATTCTCCATAATTAAAGCATTCTGTATGACAACTGATTGCAGACGAATTGTTCTCTAACTAAAAGCCGAATAGAGCGTTAGAATCATAGCGTCTACCTCGCGATAGTGTTAACGTCATCAATGAATGCCATGGGGAGACATTAATTCCTCTCCCTTATATATTTACTATTCTTAAATCGGTAAATAATAATATTTCGTTCCTCTAAATAATAAACCCGTCCAGTCTTTAGAGTTTCAAGCGCGAATGCGAGAAATATTAATGTTCGTGACAATAATTTGTGTTATGAACGTCGACTCGGCGTGGGTTGGAGGGACGCCATCCCCTTCAGTACGTACGCGGACACGTGCAGAGCCGAAAGGAGGCAGAACTGTGCTCACCGTACTCATAAAAGACGCCATTGCCCAGCAAATCGGGCAGGTGTTATCCATCCTCAGATGAAAGCCGCCACTGTGAGGCGTGAACGACCTTGCAGATAATATCTTCAACTAGTGCTGGTGTTAAATGAGGGACCCCTAAACTTGGTTCCTGACGACACGTGAACAGCCAGCTTGAAACGCATCACAATCCAGGATAGGTTCACCGGAGCCTGGGATGCGAAATTACGGCAATCTTAATACTTATACAGTGCCCACAGCTAAGTACCCTTTATTTGATGCATCATTTACAGGTCTAATAATAGCGGGGTGATTGTTCGTTAAGCAGCGGGATAACACCTAATAACAGTTATTTATCTTGCAGCTCAAGAGAAGAATTCCTCATGCTGTCTTCTCCATGTTGAACCGTACCATTCGTCAGTGTACCAGACATGGAGATTAAGAGGACTTCCATGGTTATCTAAAGGAATCTGCTACAAGCTAAGGCTTATTTCTTTTTTATCCATTTCCTTGCAATTTGATTTATTCAGAATGTTTGATATTAATGTGTGATTTACTGTAACTCATTACTATGCTCATATTCATGTTCTTCTTTATGTGAATGATATTATATTCAGTGTTATTTATAGGATTAGATTATTATTAATTGAATTAGTGAACGAACCACACTGATTCCTGGACGTACTTACCTCCAGTAAGTAAGTAAGTAATTATCAAAAGAAGGCACCAAACCGGGAAGGCTATGTAGCACCATCAAATACGCAAAATAATCAGAGGGCGCTAAATATCACCAAGGATGCCAATACGAGAACAAAAACGCATAAGGCGAACGATATCAAAAGTATCCGAGTCACCAAGAATTCTATCGAGGGACAGGTGACCGCGAGGGGCGGTCGGAAAGCAAGACACACGCTCGTCCTGGAAGTCAGGACATTCAAGAAGGACATGCACGACCGTAAGAGGGACAATGCAACTAGGACAATAAGGAGCAGGGCGGCGCTCCATCAAGTGACCATGGGTTAAGCGAGTATGGCCAATACGCAACCTCGCTAGAGCTGTTTCCCACCGCCGGTTACGGTGGAAGGAGGACGGCCACGAGGAAACACAACATTTAAGAGTACGTAGCTTGTTACCAGTAACAGACAACCAAGAAGCCTGCCAACGGGTAAGGACTGAGGAATGGATAACCGGGTAAAAGTCGGAATACGGAATGCCTTTACGAGAGATGGGACAAGAGCGGACAGCTTCCTTAGCGGCAGCATCCGCACGCTCATTTAAAGACACGCCAATATGGCTGGGAACCCAACAAAACTCAACCGACTTAAATTTACTGTGAACGAGAAACAGCCAATGCTGGATCTCGACAACTACCGGATGAACTGGATTAAAGCACCCGAGAGCCATGAGGGCACTACGAGAGTCAACAACAACCACAAACGAAGACTGACAACGAGAAAGCAGGAGACGAAGAGCATAGAGAATAGCATAAAGTTCCGCTGTAAAGATGCTAGTCTCCGGAGGCAAGCGACACATATAAGTGCGATCAGGAAAAACAACAGAGTAGCCAACACCGTCCGCTGACTTAGACCCATCGGTGAAGACAGAAACGGAGCGGGAGTGAGAAGAAAAGTGCTCGAGGAAAAGGCGTTTTAGAACTGTAGGAGGGGTAAAAGCTTTAGTGATACGAGTCAAGGATGTACAAAACCGCGGAAGAGGGACCCTCCACGGGGGCAAAGAAGGAACAACACGAGGAGAAACATCAGAAATACGAACGGAAAGAGAATCCTGCAGGCGAGATAACCGGACAGAAAGAGGGAGGTGGTGAAGAGGAACAGGAACCGCAGGAGGGGTAAAAGTTAAAGCACGACAGAGACGAGAGGAAGGATGTTGCAAGGACCGCGCAAGATAGCGAAGACAGTAGCGATCACGGCGGTCCTGGAGAGACAGGAAGCCAGTGTCAACATACAAGCTAAGGACGGGAGTCGAACGAAAGGCACCAGAACTGAGGCGCAACCCAGTATGGTGCAAAGCATCAAGACGGCGAAGAGTAGAAGGAGAAGCAGACGAGTAAGCAGGGCAACCATAATCGAGCTTAGACAGGACGAGAGAGGAATGTAAAGCAAGGAGAGTGCGCCTATCTGCCCCCCAAGAAGTATGGGACAAGACCCGAAGGAGGGTAAGGGACTTAGAGCACTCAACACGGAGGTAAGAGATATGGGGAGACCAAGACAAACGAGTGTCAAGGAATAACCCCAAAAGCTTCGCGGAATCTTTGTATTCAAGGGGATGACCATAAAGTGACAAAGAGGGACGAAGAACAACCCGTTTCCGCGTAAAAGTCATGGCACAAGTCTTAGAAGTAGAGAACTTGAAGCCATGACCTGTGGCCCAAGACGACACGGCATCAATCGCAAGTTGAAGCCGGCGTTGAAGGAGAGGCGAATCATCACCCTGACAACAAAGGGTAAGATCATCGACATAGAGAGCGGAGAAGACACCAGAAGGAAGAGAGGAAAGAAGACCATTGAGGGCAACCAGAAAAAGAGTAGTGCTCAGAACACTACCCTGGGGCACACCTTCGTATTGCTGAAAAGGGGGAGAGAGAGCGGTACCAAGGCGCACCCGAAAGGAACGACGAGAGAGGAAGCTGCGGAGAAAGAGAGGGAGATGACCACGAAGGCCAAAAGAATGAAGTTGAGATAGGATATGATAACGCCAAGTGGTGTCGTAAGCCTTTTCTAGGTCAAAAAGGACGGCAACAACGGAGGTCTTCGCAGCAAAAGCAGTACGTATATAGACCTCCAAGTTCACCAGGACATCTGTCGTGCTGCGGCACTTGCGGAAACCAAATTGAGAAGGGGAGAGGAGGTGATGGTGTTCCAGGAACCACATCAGACGAACGTTAACCATACGTTCAAAGAGTTTGCAGACACAACTTGTGAGAGCAATAGGGCGAAAGTCCTTAGGGGAAGTACCCAGAGACCCTGGTTTGCGAACAGGGAGGACAACGGCATCGAGCCAGTCCTCAGGGACTGACGACGACTCCCAGATCCGATTATACAGACTCGGTAAATACTGAGACGTGCTCGGAGGGAGATGGCGAAGCATCTCATAATGAATACCATCGGAGCCCGCCGCCGTAGAACCGCAGAGGGCCAGGGCAGAACGAAGTTCAGAGAGAGAGAAGGGATCATTATAGGGAAGCTGAAGATGAGTGCAGAAATCTAAAGGACGAGACTCAAGGACAGGTTTACGAAGAAGGAAAGATTGGGGAAGATGAAGACCAGAGCTAACAGAAGAAAAGTGGGAACCCAGTTCGGAAGCGACCTGCAACGGGTCCGCCACAAGAGTATCATGGAGGTGAAGGACCGGTGAAACATCGGGAACGAACTTACCCGCTATCTTGCGGATACGCTTCCAGATCTGGGCCAGAGGGGTTTCGGACGTAATTGTCGAGACATAAGATGCCCAACATTCACGTTTAGCCGTACGGATGGCCCTACGGGCCACCGCACTCGCTTTCCGAAAGAAAAGAAAAGAATCGGTCGTCTGCCTACGGCGGTGCTTCTTCCAGGCTGCACGCTTACAGCGGACAGCCCGAGCACAGTCCGCATTCCACCAGGGAACGCACTTCCGTGGACCCCGAGAGGAAGAGCGAGGAATAGAGCGGAGGGCAGCGTCGAAGACAGTGTCATGAAAAAGGAGGAGAGCGCGAGAGAGGGGCAGAAGGGAGAGGTCAGAGAGAGTAGCACTGAGGGAAAACAGGGTCCAGTCCGCCTTAGCAAACTGCCACCTAGGGAAAGAGAGGGAAGGGCGAAAAGAGAAAAAGGAAACAAGGATGGGGAAATGATCACTTCCATGGAGGTCATCAAGAACCTGCCATGTGAAATCTAAGTAAAGAGAAGAAGAGCAGAGAGAAAGATCAAGACAAGAAAGGGTGCGAGTTCGAGAGTCCAAATGAGTGGGCTCACCAGAATTCAGAAGAGACAGGGAAGAAGAGAGGAGAAACGGCTCAAGGAGGCGACCCCGGGTATTCGTCAGAACGTCACCCCAAAGAGAATGACGACAATTGAAGTCACCCAGCAGGAGCACAGGCTCCGGCAAGGAGTCTAGGAGGTGTTTCAAATCAGGAAGAGAGAGCGGGACACCCGGGGGGAGATAAATGGAACAAACTGTGTACCATTTCCCCACAAAGATACGAGCAGCAGAACAATGGAGAGGCGAAGGAAAAAGTAAAGGAACAAAGGGAACATCAGCCCGAATCAAGAGAGCAGAAGAATTAGAAGCCCCAGCAATGGCTGGGGGGGGGGAGAGAAAGGAATAGCCACGAAAACGACCAGGACGAGCACCAAGCATCGGCTCCTGGAGACAGACACAAAGGGGCGAAAACCGCGAAACCAGAAGTTGGAGTTCGAGGAAATTGGCGTAATAACCTCGAACGTTCCATTGAAGAATGGACAACGACGAGAAGAGAAATGACAAAAACAGAGAACAAGGAAGAAACAAAGGCGAAAGACCAACAGAGCACGTTAAAGAATATCAGGGTCGGGATCAGGGTCAGCAAAGTCAGGGTTAGGGGGCATGGGTAAACTGAGCAAAGACGGAGGGAAGGAAACGGGAGAACAGATCAGAGGTGGGCGGGCAGGGTCCGGAGGAGGAGGAGGAGGAGGAGGAGGAGACAACGGAGAGGAGCAGTCAAGGACAGCAGCAGGAAGAGGGGGAGTAGAAAGAGAGGAGCGCACCCCAGCAAGAGCAGCAACCGAAAGGGAAGCAGGGGCCAAAGAAACCTCCATAGCAGGAACAGGGGGCGCAAGCACTGAAACGGGAGTGGAAGGAGCAACAGAGCCAGAAGGAGGAGCTGAGGAAGAAAGCGAAGCCTTCTTACCCGCCGGGGAAGAGGAAGGAGAGGAGCCAGGCTTACGCTTCTGACTTAAAGAGACCGGTGTCCCAGCAACTACGTACCGGGCAACGGATTCCAGTGTCTCAACAGGAGAAGCCGAACGAGAGCACACACGACGGCCGTTAGGAGAGCGATGGACATCCGCCCGCACAGACAGGCGGCGGGGAGAGCCGATAGATGGAGGAAGAGGATGGGAAGGAGGATCGGAGGGGGACGAGGAAGGAGACACAGAAGACACGACAGACCGGGTAGAAGGAAGGGGAACCCCAGACAGAGGACCAGGAGGAGGATCCTTCGGGAGAGAACCCAAAGGGACAGAGGAGGGGGCAGTGGACGCATCAGGGTCCAAGGCCTGGAAACGGTTGTGAGTCTGAGGAAGGCGGGAAGGACGAGGAGAGGAAGAGCGCAACACGCGAGCATAAGAGATATTAGCATAAGGCGGGAGCCGGCGAACCTGGCGCCTCGCCTCAGGAAAAGATAAACGCTCCCGGTGCTTCAAGTTGAGGACGGCTGCCTCAAGCTTGTAATGGACACACGCACGGGAGAAGGTAGGATGGGCCTCACCGCAGTTGAGGCAACGAGCCTGGGGAGAAGCGCACTCCGACTTAGAGTGACCTTCGCCACCACACAAAGGACAGAGAGAGACAGTCCCGGAGCAGCGGAGGGCACCATGCCCAAACCTCCAGCACTTGTTGCAGAGCCGAGGAGAAGGAATGTACTCCTGGACAGAGCACCTGGCACCAGCAAGAATGACAGAGGGTGGAAGGGTCCTACCATCAAAGGTAATCTTCACAACCCGGAGGGGTTGACGGCGACTACCACGAGGGGGACGAGTAAACGTGTCCACCTGGAGAATAGAATGGCCCTGGGCAGCGAGGATATGTCGAATATCGTCGTGGCAGTCGCGTAGGTCCCGAACACCGGTCGCAACATGGGGCGGGAGCAAAATAGTGCCAACACTGGCATTCAACTGGACGTTCTTCGAGACCCGAACGGGGGTCTCGCCAAGGCAGGATAAGGCAGCCAAGCGGGAAGCAGCATCCTGAGAAGGAGCAGCAACGACACGCGTACCGAGACGAGTGGGGTTAAAAGTAATGGAGGCATCCACGGAATCAATGAGATGTCGATGAAGGGAGAAATCGTCAGGAGGCGCAGAATCAAGAGGGAGGAGATCAAAATATTTGGCCCACGAAGCGGGACCAAACAAGGCTTGATAGGTAGCAGAACTGGAAGGAATCGAGCGAGGGCGGCCGTGACGAGAACGGCGGTGAGAACCCCCAGAGAGAGAGGGGTTAAAAGGCGCAGTAGTAACAACTAGAGAAGGAGCCGCGCCAGGGGACGAGGTAGTCACCACTGGGGGCTTGGGGCTCGACCCAACCACAGAGGAGGGAGGGGAGCCAGGGGAAGGAGTCAGAGAGGCCAAAGGAGGAGCAAGGTCGGGGCCCAATGCAGCGGAGGCTACAGAGCCCGGTCTTCCAATACGGACCGACTCGGGGGCTTGGTCGCCCACCCCACGAGCCTGAAAAGGTAAGCCAGAAACAGCCGAAACAGGGGTTATCATCTTGACGAAATTACGAATTCACTCACGAATGTGCCCCCACACCCACCATGGAGCCACAATTAGAGGCAGGACACCCAACAAGAAGCTATCGCCGATCTTGTCGGGGCCTCCTAGGGGTGCGTCGTGAGTATACGCCCCACAAACGCCACCTTAAGAAACCGACAGTCCGTCGAGATCGGGTTCAGTGACGAAGTGGGGATTGACAATAAAAGGTTCCCCTCGCTCTCGACGTCGGGTACCGCAGTTCTACGGGTGCAAGAGTATGCCTCCTCAAGCACCCGGGCGTCAAAGTAGAAGACGTCCAAGGGAAGAACCAGAACGAGCAAAAGGTCGGCAGGAAACGGCAAGCAGATAGGAGAAGAGGGGGGAGAAAAACGAAACAGAAGGAAAAGGAAAAGATGCCCAGCAGAATTGGAGAGGACGGCAGCAGGAGCACAAGGCTAGAAAAGGACAAAGGACTGTCCCAAGGAGCATCACACTCCGGCAGCCGCCCACTAAGCCCCCAGACGGCGACAACGAGCTGAGCGGGGAGGGGGTTACCTCCAGTAATAACCCCCCAATGTAGGTGTTTCAGGTTTGTTTCTTTAATAATACAGCCCATTAATTATTCTTATGATCATGCTTTCTAGTTATATCCATAGTCACTGGTTCTCTCTAGAATTTTATCTAATGATCTGAAATTCTCAGTTTCCCTCTTTACTTTAAAAGCGGGTGGTCCTTCATAATTTAATTTACTAGTTTAATTATTAATTAATCAGAATCAAGCCCAAATACCCCACATTATGGTCCTTATCGAACCGGATAGGCATTAAATTTATAATTAAAATATTAACCATTTATAACTAATCCTTGTGTGATAGAAGCTAGACTAACTATTTAATTAATTGTGTCAACTAACAGTGTAACACATCAGTTAGCCTAGATCACACTAACATAGCTACCTTATACATAGCTTTAGTGGGTCATAGCCAATTACCCACAACATTTAGACCTACACTTCATACTGAAGTAGAATCCTTAGGTCACCAAGAGCAACAGCTCATAACCTTATATTAATCACTAACACCAATTAAGTGTTAACCATTTAGGCTATACCAATGTTTCAATGTGGCTGTCAGCAGACTGTCCATTATAGCCTGAATCCATGTTATAATTACTGATTCACTCAAGTCAGTGGATCATTAACATTTAGAGATCCAGTATACTAATATAAATTACTGATCTCATACTAGTTAATCATTACTAACCCTGATAACATTTAATTCCACAATTTGGAGTACATTCAGGAGTTAGGTAATATTTACGGCAGTAGAATACTTGCCAAACACAATTAATTCCTTTGTGTTCATTTAATTTCTTATACACATAATTACACAAGTGTATATTATATAAAATACAAAAACCCAAAAACACAGCACAATTATTTGCACATTACTGCACCATAATATAATCTTTGCCAACCTTTGTTAGGTAGCAATTTAGGCTGTGATTGTGTGGAATTTGGCACAAGCACAGACTAAATATAGTTGTAGTTTCTCAAGTAGAAATTCGCACGACTAGGCTTGAGCTAGTTAGTGACACATATATTATTCTTTTGTGCTGACCCTATCAAGGGTGGGATTAACCATTTATTGTGTAATTATTTTATTGCATATTTCTATGTATGTTTTGAGTGTTACTGTAAGTCCACTACCCATCCGAAACTGATTTAGAAGAGCTAAGCTGAGGAACACCTGTAGTGAGACCAAGGTACCACTCAAATCTTAGTTGCTTATTATTAGGTAGGTAGCTAACCTCTAAATGAGGTAAATTACAACCAGCCTCAAGAAATATCAGGCTGTCAATAATTATACCTGCTCTGCATCAAGGAGCAGACCATAGCTATACCACTAGCTACATAAGCCCTATCAGGCTATAAATCATTATACCTGCTCTGCATCAAGGAGCAGACACCATAGCTATACCACTAGCTACATAAGCCCTATCAGGCTATAAATCATTATACCTGCTCTACATCAAGGAGCAGACACCATAGCTATACCACTAGCTACATAAGCCCAATCAGGCTCAATTTACCACAAGAATGAATCCTTTAGAAAGGAACGCAAGATTCTTGACAGCTCTTCAAGGTCCATTGGGAAAACTGCTTATGAAATGTCATTTCTGTGTCGAAACTGACCCAGGTGACGTCTATAGACTAGCAAGTTCCATAAGGATCGCCAGCCAAAAATATGACTATATCAAGACTGTAATCGAGTCCCACAGGAATTTACTCCAAGCCGGTCATACTGTCTCAGACCACTTACGTCTAACAGAATCTGATCTCGATAACTATGAACATTCCGTTCAAACCAGGTTAGACCGATATAAGGAGGTGCTTGCGAAGCAAGATATTCCCGAGTGGGTGGATCAGATCATTAATAGACCTGTGTCCAAGTTAACACTCAGCTCAGATGAAATACTTGAGCTAAATCAAGACGAGGAGAATCCTCTAATCAATACTGATCACTATACAGGATCAACAACTGAAGATCAACCTTCATTTTCTAACCTCTCATCTAATACAGCTTCATGTGATGATTTGTTTACCGAGTCTGATCAAATTTCAGACCACTCTTCTCAATGTTCCCTGGATTCTATAAGTTCGATACATAATGCTACTGAATTAACTAGCTTATCACCAAAACCCAGAGAAACAAGTGAAGCTGCCGATGAAACAAGTGAAACTGCAATGATCAGTGAATCTGAACCAGAAAATGATAAAGCTAATGCTGCGGCAGCAGTCGAAGCTGTAATCAAAGCTGAGGCTAAGCAAGAAGCCTTAAGCAACACAAGTAATGGTCACAATTGCTCACCACAGCCTTCTAAAGTAAGTGCTAACAATGAGAAGACTATTATAAACCTTGTACACCAATTATTAAATTTATCTTCACCAGAACAATCAGTTAACTCTTTACAAGCTTTTAGTTTTCAGCTTGATTCACTGATAAATTCTTTCAGTAAAGAGGTGGATCACCCAACTACTGAGTGGATGACTAAAATTATCATCCAAAGAAAATTGTCTGGTGACACACTTAATAAATACTATGTATGCCAGAATGGTAATACCCTGTCAATGCAGGATATATTTACAGGTTTGCGTAATATGAGCAATCATCCAGCAGACCAAGCAATTAATGCTAAATCTGAATGCACCAAAACTGTACCTACATCAGTTTCTTTACCTGAAACTCCTAAAGTGACACTGTCACTAGGTAACAAAGGTGCTAATCATCAATGTAACAACAATCAGTCAAATACTGATGCATCAGCGAGGCCTAAGAGTCCCACAGGTGCTCCTAAGAGACCTAATAGTCCAAAGAGCACTCCCAAGAGCCTATTAATGGTTCCCCAGAGTACACCAAGTACTCACAAGAGAATAAATAACAAACAAATGCAGACAGCAAAACCATCACAACCTGCAAATACTGTTTTACCTAAACCGGTAACACCTAAACGATCTGTAGGATGAGGAATGTGCTTGTTTTGCAATCAAAAACATTCTCTGTACAAATGTACTAATTATCCTAATAGAGACACAAGAGTCAGACGACTCAAACAGTTACACAAATGTACTAGGTGTCTCAAACCACATAATGTTAACAGCTGTGACACCCCACTGAACACCTGCAATAGGTGTAGAAGGGGCAAGCATCATGCTGCACTGTGCAAATTAGTTAGGACTAATTATGTCAATCCTAGAATAGGACGTAGAGAATCTACACAAGTACAGTGCTGCAAGGTGCGAGATGTGTACAGCGTAACTTCCCAAGCATCTCAGGTGGATGCTGCTTTGCCTACTGCCCAACTTCAAGTGAAGAACAGAGGAACCAAGATCACCATACGTGGACTATTTGACCAAGGTTCCCAGAGAACTTTCATTACTCAAAGGGCAGCCGAGGCACTTAATTTACAACAAATAGGACAGGTAAAATTAAACTTGTCAGGGTTCATGATAAATCGAGGAACCCATGAATACTCAGTAGTCCAACCGCTTGTACGACTAGGTAGTCAAGCCAAGGCTGTCCAAGCCATTGTTGTAGATCAAATACCTTTAGACTTAAATATTAAGGGTCTGGGGTACACAGCCCACTTCCTGCAGGAACGTGAAATTAATTTGGCTGACAACAAATTAATGTCTGACCGCCTTAACAATGTAGATGTACTAGTAGGAGCCGACTACTATTACCAGTTCATAACTGGACATGTTAAACGATTGGGAATGAATATGCTCCAATCTGCAGGAGGCTACTTACTTACTGGTAAAGTTCTGAATGTGAACAAGCCTGAACCTGCCAATAATAAATTAGTCAGCAGTAAATCAATTCTCCAGCAGCAAGCTAAAAGGAGAAACACAGCTGAGTAATAAACTCAGATTGAATGTAGTGCAATTGATACTCGCCGAGATGTTTCATAGCTCTCAGTGATAACCAATGGTCCGTACTCAAACAAGTACAAGTCACAACGACCAAGCCATTGAATTCACTGCAGACCTAGAATTATTCTCGACAAGTAGTAATTGACCACACTCAGTCTTCCTAGTTAAATTGTAATGTTAGGCTAGAGAATCTAGTACTCCCTAGGAATTAATAATGTTAGGCTAGAGAATCTAGCACTTAATGCCACTGGCATTTCCTGAATTTAATTACAAATTCACTAGGACCACTGGTCCACTATACTTGCGCTTAAAGGTTTGCCAAGAAAACCTTCTTAATACCATGTTTTCTGCACTAAGAGTTAGTGATAAATACTTGCATTAATTGTTTGAGTTGTTTTTCTTTCGTTTCTGCTTATTTAGTGTAGGAGCGCAGCACGAACAAACTTGCAAACTTACTAACATGTAAGTGAATTTTCAGAGAACTAATATGTTTAATGCATTATCGTTAAACATTAGCATTGTTAATTAACATGCTTCCTGAGCTTAATATAGCTCACCTTAGAATTAACGTAATAATATGAGTGCTTGTTCACCATGCGTACGAGCTTAATATTGCTCGCCATGACAATTGAATGACAAAACTCCACCTGTTAGTTCGAGTTCACTGAACTCACCCTGTTAACTGTTAACGAGCTCACTGCAGCTCACCCTGTTAGCACTGCTAACGAGCTCACTGTAGCTCACCCTGTTAACACTGTTGACGAGTTCACTGAACTCACCCTGTTAACTGTTAACGAGCTCACTGTAGCTCACCCTGTCAACACTGTTGACGAGTTCACTGCAACTCATCCTGTTAGCACTGCTAACGAGCTCAATGTAGCTCACCCTGTCAACACTGTTGACGAGTTCACTGAACTCACCCTGTTAACTGTTAACGAGCTCACTGTAGCTCACCCTGTCAACACTGTTGACGAGTTCACTGCAACTCATCCTGTTAGCACTGCTAATGAGCTCAATGTAGCTCACCCTGTCAACACTGTTGACGAGTTCACTGCAACTCACCCTGTCAGCACTGCTGACGAGCTCACCCTGTCAACACTGTTGACGAGTTCACTGCAACTCACCCTGTTAGCACTGCTAACGAGCTCACTGTAGTTCACCCTGTCAGCACTGCTGACGAGCTCACTGCAGCTCACCCTGTCAACACTGTTGACGAGTTCACTGTAACTCACCCTGTTAGCACTGCTAACGAGCTCACTGTAGCTCACCATGTCAGCACTGCTGACGAGCTCACTGCAGCTCACCCTGTCAACACTGTTGACGAGTTCAATGCAACTCACCCTGTTAGCACTGCTAACGAGCTCACTGTAGTTCACCCTGTCAGCACTGCTGACGAGCTCACTGTAGCTCACCATGTTCACGAGTTCAATATAACTCGACTTGTTAATGAGCTCAATACTGCTCACCATGTTAATTCGAGTACATTTTTGCTCACAATTAGCTTAGTCCCTTACTTAGGTAAGTTAGAAATTCAAACCATTTATTTAGGTAGGCTTAGGGACTTTAGTAGTGTCAACTGAGTACTAGCCTAATCTGTACTCACCATTAATTACAGTTGACTATACTTATAGAGACTGATTTAATAAACCCAAATTCATGTAAAGGTGATTTCGTACTAACCAGTTTACAGTGTCAAGCCTATGAGCTGCCATTTAATTAGCTCATAAGTCAGAATGACTAGGCTACTAATCTCACTGTCGACTCAGAATTTTCCTTGATTTTAATGAATAAACTTTTCAGTTCTCTACTTTTCTATTTTAGCTAGTTAGCAAATTAGTTGTACCATCAGTCAGAATGACTACTGCACGACAGTGCACATTAAATTCAACTTCCTCATTTGAATTTGAGGTGATCATGATGCTGCGTGATGTTATTGTCTAGTAACTCAATAGTTACAAGTCACAGCGACCCTAGACAGTGACCTTACTGTAGTGTCATAGTCTCCTTGATCTTAAATGACTAATAATACTTTACTGTATAATCATACAATAGTGTTATCAGTTCTTAGGAACTTATTCTGAGTTTACCTACGATTCAGCAGCTACGTAATACACCATTACATGTCACTGCGACCCTAGTTGTTGAGTTTATTGTGAACTTTAGAGCGTTCCTGATTACCGATAACTTAATCATTTAATGTTTCATTATTTCATGCATGTTTCCACTAAAGGGAAACTGCAAGCCTATTACAACTCTGAACAAGAGTAATTTCTTTCACATCCCACTGAGAAAACTGTGATGATGCTACGATGTGATATCACGTAACAAAACATTACACGTCACTATGACCAGGATATCGCATCACTGTAGATTCTGTTAGTTTAAATTGGGAGAGTTGAATTCTATAAATATTGTGTAGGCTACAAACAACATGTTTCATTTGACATGTAAATAGCAAGACTCAAATTCTTGTAAGTCCTTGATAAATCCAGGACGTTCGTTATGTGTGTACTAACATACTAACATACTAATGTATTAATCTTAATATCGCTTCGGGATAGGTCAGTACAACACGGTACACTGCGACCCTAGGATCCGCCCCCCGGAGTTATGTTGGATATTTCCAACATCGAATACAGCATTGTTGTATTCTCATTACTTATTACTAACCATACTAAATATTGTAGTAAGTAAAATTAACAACTCGTAGAATTCTCATGTACTAATAATTCATCTGTGCATTAGGCTAGAATTCTCACGTCACCTGACGCCAGTATTGCGTCAGATTTCTTTACAGTAAAACACATTATATTCAATTGGTGTGAGAATTAAATACGATTCTCCATAATTAAAGCATTCTGTATGACAACTGATTGCAGACGAATTGTTCTCTAACTAAAAGCCGAATAGAGCGTTAGAATCATAGCGTCTACCTCGCGATAGTGTTAACGTCATCAATGAATGCCATGGGGAGACATTAATTCCTCTCCCTTATATATTTACTATTCTTAAATCGGTAAATAATAATATTTTATTCCTCTAAATAATAAACCCGTCCAGTCTTTAGAGTTTCAAGCGCGAATGCGAGAAATATTAATGTTCGTGACAATAATTTGTGTTATGAACGTCGACTCGGCATGGGTTGGAGGGACGCCATCCCCTTCAGTACGTACGCGGACACGTGCAGAGCCGAAAGGAGGCAGAACTGTGCTCACCGTACTCATAAAAGACGCCATTGCCCAGCAAATCGGGCAGGTGTTATCCATCCTCAGATGAAAGCCGCCACTGTGAGGCGTGAACGACCTTGCAGATAATATCTTCAACTAGTGCTGGTGTTAAATGAGGGACCCCTAAACTTGGTTCCTGACGACACGTGATCAGCCAGCTTGAAACGCATCACAATCCAGGATAGGTTCACCGGAGCCTGGGATGCGAAATTACGGCAATCTTAATACTTATACAGTGCCCACAGCTAAGTACCCTTTATTTGATGCATCATTTACAGGTCTAATAATAGCGGGGTGATTGTTCGTTAAGCAGCGGGATAACACCTAATAACAGTTATTTATCTTGCAGCTCGAGAGAAGAATTCCTCATGCTGTCTTCTCCATGTTGAACCGTACCATTCGTCAGTGTACCAGACTTGGAGATTAAGAGGACTTCCATGGTTATCTAAAGGAATCTGCTACAAGCTAAGGCTTATTTCCTTTTTATCCATTTCCTTGCAATTTGATTTATTCAGAATGTTTGATATTAATGTGTGATTTACTGTAACTCATTACTATGCTCATATTCATGTTCTTCTTTATGTGAATGATATTATATTCAGTATTATTTATAGGATTAGATTATTATTAATTGAATTAGTGAACGAACCACACTGATTCCTGGACGTACTTACCTCCAGTAATAACCCCCCAATGTAGGTGTTTCAGGGTTGTTTCTTTAATAATACAGCCCATTAATTATTCTTATGATCATGCTTTCTAGTTATATCCATAGTCACTGGTTCTCTCTAGAATTTTATCTAATGTTCTGAAATTCTCAGTTTCTTTCTTTACTTTAAACGCGGGTGGTCCTTCGTAATTTAATTTACTAGTTTAATTATTAATTAATCAGAATCAAGCCCAAATACCCCACATTATGGTCCTTATCGAACCGGATAGGCATTAAATTTATAATTAAAATATTAACCATTTATAACTAATCCTTGTGTGATAGAAGCTAGACTAACTAATTAATTGTGTCAACTAACAGTGTAACACATCAGTTAGCCTAGATCACACTAACATAGCTACCTTATACATAGCTTTAGTGGGTCATAGCCAATTACCCACAACATTTAGACCTACACTTCATACTGAAGTAGAATCCTTAGGTCACCAAGAGCAACAGCTCATAACCTTATATTAATCACTAACACCAATTAAGTGTTAACCATTTAGGCTATACCAATGTTTCAATGTGGCTGTCAGCAGACTGTCCATTATAGCCTGAATCCATGTTATAATTACTGATTCACTCAAGTCAGTGGATCATTAACATTTAGAGATCCAGTATACTAATATAAATTACTGATCTCATACTAGTTAATCATTACTAACCCTGATAACATTTAATTCCACAATTAGGAGTACATTCAGGAGTTAGGTAATATTTACGGCAGTAGAATACTTGCCAAACACAATTAATTCCTTTGTGTTCATTTAATTTCTTATACACATAATTACACAAGTGTATATTATATAAAATACAAAAACCCAAAAACACAGCACAATTATTTGCACATTACTGCACCATAATATAATCTTTGCCAACCTTTGTTATGTAGCAATTTAGGCTGTGATTGTGTGGAATTTGGCACAAGCACAGACTAAATATAGTTGTAGTTTCTCAAGTAGAAATTCGCACGACTAGGCTTGAGCTAGTTAGTGACACATATATTATTCTTTTGTGCTGACCCTATCAAGGGTGGGATTAACCATTTATTGTGTAATTATTTTATTGCATATTTCTATGTATGTTTTGAGTGTTACTGTAAGTCCACTACCCATCCGAAGCTGATTTAGAAGAGCTAAGCTGAGGAACACCTGTAGTGAGACCAAGGTACCACTCAAATCTTAGTTGCTTATTATTAGGTAGGTAGCTAACCTCTAAATGAGGTAAATTACAACCAGCCTCAAGAAATATCAGGCTGTCAATAATTATACCTGCTCTGCATCAAGGAGCAGACCATAGCTATACCACTAGCTACATAAGCCCTATCAGGCTATAAATCATTATACCTGCTCTGCATCAAGGAGCAGACACCATAGCTATACCACTAGCTACATAAGCCCTATCAGGCTATAAATCATTATACCTGCTCTACATCAAGGAGCAGACACCATAGCTATACCACTAGCTACATAAGCCCAATCAGGCTCAATTTACCACAAGAATGAATCCTTTAGAAAGGAACGCAAGATTCTTGACAGCTCTTCAAGGTCCTTTGGGAAAACTGCTTATGAAATGTCATTTCTGTGTCGAAACTGACCCAGGTGACGTCTATAGACTAGCAAGTTCCATAAGGATCGCCAGCCAATATGACTATATCAAGACTGTAATCGAGTCCCACAGGAATTTACTCCAAGCCGGTCATACTGTCTCAGACCACTTACGTCTAACAGAATCTGATCTCGATAACTATGAACATTCCGTTCAAACCAGGTTAGACCGATATAAGGAGGTGCTTGCGAAGCAAGATATTCCCGAGTGGGTGGATCAGATCATTAATAGACCTGTGTCCAAGTTAACACTCAGCTCAGATGAAATACTTGAGCTAAATCAAGACGAGGAGAATCCTCTAATCAATACTGATCACTATACAGGATCAACAACTGAAGATCAACCTTCATTTTCTAACCTCTCATCTAATACAGCTTCATGTGATGATTTGTTTACCGAGTCTGATCAAATTTCAGACCACTCTTCTCAATGTTCCCTGGATTCTATAAGTTCGATACATAATGCTACTGAATTAACTAGCTTATCACCAAAACCCAGAGAAACAAGTGAAGCTGCCGATGAAACAAGTGAAACTGCAATGATCAGTGAATCTGAACCAGAAAATGATAAAGCTAATACTGCGGCAGCAGTCGAAGCTGTAATCAAAGCTGAGGCTAAGCAAGAAGCCTTAAGCAACACAAGTAATGGTCACAATTGCTCACCACAGCCTTCTAAAGTAAGTGCTAACAATGAGAAGACTATTATAAACCTTGTACACCAATTATTAAATTTATCTTCACCAGAACAATCAGTTAACTCTTTACAAGCTTTTAGTTTTCAGCTTGAGTCACTGATAAATTCTTTCAGTAAAGAGGTGGATCACCCAACTACTGAGTGGATGACTAAAATTATCATCCAAAGAAAATTGTCTGGTGACACACTTAATAAATTATATGTATGCCAGAATGGTAATACCCTGTCAATGCAGGATATATTTACAGGTTTGCGTAATATGAGCAATCATCCAGCAGACCAAGCAATTAATGCTAAATCTGAATGCACCAAAACTGTACCTACATCAGTTTCTTTACCTGAAACTCCTAAAGTGACACTGTCACTAGGTAACAAAGGTGCTAATCATCAATGTAACAACAATCAGTCAAATACTGATGCATCAGTGAGGCCTAAGAGTCCCACAGGTGCTCCTAAGAGACCTAATAGTCCAAAGAGCACTCCCAAGAGCCTATTAATGGTTCCCCAGAGTACACCAAGTACTCACAAGAGAATAAATAACAAACAAATGCAGACAGCAAAACCATCACAACCTGCAAATACTGTTTTACCTAAACCGGTAACACCTAAACGATCTGTAGGATGAGGAATGTGCTTGTTTTGCAATCAAAAACATTCTCTGTACAAATGTACTAATTATGGAGTCTGGCCCTAGCTTCGGTGCGGGGCAGACGTGTTGAATCGGCGCTCCAGCGGTTTGGTGTTGTTTGCCCGTTTCGGCCGGTTGGGGGCGGGTGTGTGTCTGCTCGCCTGTGCTGACGTGGCGTTACGATGGGGGTCCCTCTACCCCCAGTCGTCCGGGCTCAGTCTGTGGGACTAGAGTTCTCTGTGCGGGCTGGTTACCCGGAGATTGCCCTGGCTTGTGAAATGCTCTCTGTCCCTGTGTTTGCGATTTATGGGGTCGAGTTGGTAACGGCCCGTAGGGCCATTGTGAAGTTTGCAGAGGAGGCGGCGTATCGCGATTTTCTCCGGCGATACGAGGGGCGGACACTACCCCTGCCGGATGGTGCGGGCACTGTCACCCTCTCGGATAGAAGTGGTGCACTTACTTACATCAGTGTGCATGGGGCTCCCTTGGAGTTTCCAGAGGCTCTGCTACGGCGGTATTTCGGGCGGTTTGGCGCAGTTGTTAGTGTGAGAGTGAACGTGGTGTCTTCTAGTCCTCTTAAGGGTGTGAGGTCTAACATTCGCACCCTGGGCATGAGACTCCGGGCGGATATTCCGTCCTCTGTGCGCCTTATGGGGTACAACGTTCGGGTGTTTTACGCCCGTCAGCCGCGGACGTGTTATCGTTGTGGTCTTTTGGGCCATCAGGCTGCTGACTGTTCTGCGCCTGCTGTTGCACCAGTGAACCTCTTCAGTGAGGAGGATTTTCCGCCCCTTCCTGTGGGGGATGAATCGGTGGGTATGGACGTCTCTTCGGCTGAGGAGGTGCCCTCTGTAGCAGCTGTTGATCCGCCTGTTGCGCCCCCTGTTGTTGCCGCATCTCTTCCAGAGGTTGGGTCCTCGCCTAGTGCTCCAGCTGGTGTCCCTGCGCCTCTTCCGCCTGCCGTTTGCTCAGACCCCTCGTCTTCCAGTTCTTCCTCTGCTGTGTCTGTCCCGGTCCCTGCACCCTCGCTGTCTGTCCCGGCTGTGCTGGGAGATGAGGTGGATCCGGAATTCCCTCCTGTGCCTGGCCTGGTGCCCCGTGTGGTTGAGGAGGCTGCCGTGCTGCGGCGTGCGTCGGTTCGCTCGGTTGGTGCTGCGCGGGTCGCTGATTCTGCCTCCGGGTCTGATGATGTGCGGCCCGAGCCTAAGCGTTCCCGGCGTTCTTCTGTGTGGGCTGATGTTGGCGAATTCGACGAGTGTCGTCCTTCCGTTGACGGTGGCGTGGCTCCGGATGTGGTGCACACTACGGTGGTGGCGGAGGTACACTTGCCTGAGGATGCCGGTGCCGGCGTTTCGGCCTCCACTTCTGGTCCGGTGTCCGAGGGTCCTGCTTCAGGTGCGTTGCCTGCGTCGGATGGCTCCGGTTCTTCGTGGGCGGTGGTTCCCCCTGCTGTAGTTGGTGGTGAGCGGGGTGGCCTGGTGGTGATGTTGAGAAAGGATGCTCGCTCTGGATGTTCTGTGGCCCCTTCCTCGTTACCCGTTTCCTCGGCAGCGGTCTTGCCGCCTCTTCCGTCTCCTGCGGTATCCGTGGAAGTGCTATCGTCTCAGCGTCCGACACCTGCTCCGATGGCGAAGGCGTGGCAGGCTCGGCGACCCTCGTCCGCTTCTCCGGTGTCATCTGCTTCCTCGAAGGGCGTGGTTGGCGCTCCCCAGCCTCGTTATGCGACTTGCGTCAGTGACCTTAGGCATTGGCCGATGCCGCCAGATATAGATGTTCCTGAGTTTATGATACCCGCTCGAGCGCGGGGGATCAAAAACCCTACCGACCTTGAAGATCTCGTCTGGGAAGCTTACAAGTCGAAATATCCTCATGATCTTTTCCCGGAGAAGTACGTTTCTTCCGATGTTCCTCGCAAGTGATTTCTATGTATTTTGTGTTGCCTGGTTGTGGGGTGTGTATGTGAGTGGGTGAGGTGGGTATTGTTTCCCGGTTCCTGCGTGCTCCGGTTTGTTTTGTGGGTTTTTTTGTATGGCTCGTGGGGGGGTGTGCGGTTCCTATGCGTTTGTGTGTTCGGTTATGGATGTAGTGTGCACTTGTTTGTCTTATTGTGTGCCCTTCAGGCTGTTGGCGTGTGCTCTTTATGTTTTGCCTTCCGTTTGTTATGGCGGATCTGTTTTCTTTGTTTTTGTCCTTATTCTTGTATGTTTCTCGCCTCTCTGTATGTATTTGAGGTGTTAGCAGGCTTGTTTTGTGTGCGTTTTGTCCTGGGGTTTTCCCTTATGTTTGTATTACACTGTGTTACTAATTGTGTATTGTTTGTATCTGCATTTTTTGTGGTCAGCCCTTCTGGCTGGTCTTCTATTGATTTGTTCCTTTGTCCTTGTACATATGTGTGCTTTGTACTTTTGTTCTATGTTGTATTTGTTCTGTTTTTCTTGTACATTATACGCATGCTTGCATGTAAAAATAAAAAAAAAAAAAAAAAAAAAAATGTACTAATTATCCTAATAGAGACAAGAGTCAGACGACTCAAACAGTTACACAAATGTACTAGGTGTCTCAAACCACATAATGTTAACAGCTGTGACACCCCACTGAACACCTGCAATAGGTGTAGAAGGGGCAAGCATCATGCTGCACTGTGCAAATTAGTTAGGACTAATTATGTCAATCCTAGAATAGGACGTAGAGAATCTACACAAGTACAGTGCTGCAAGGTGCGAGATGTGTACAGCGTAACTTCCCAAGCATCTCAGGTGGATGCTGCTTTGCCTACTGCCCAACTTCAAGTGAAGAACAGAGGAACCAAGATCACCATATGTGGACTATTTGACCAAGGTTCCCAGAGAACTTTCATTACTCAAAGGGCAGCCGAGGCACTTAATTTACAACAAATAGGACAGGTAAAATTAAACTTGTCAGGGTTCATGATAAATCGAGGAACCCATGAATACTCAGTAGTTCAACCGCTTGTACGACTAGGTAGTCAAGCCAAGGTTGTCCAAGCCATTGTTGTAGATCAAATACCTTTAGACTTAAATATTAAGGGTCTGGGGTACACAGTCCACTTCCTGCAGGAACGTGAAATTAATTTGGCTGACAACAAATTAATGTCTGACCGCCTTAACAATGTAGATGTACTAGTAGGAGCCGACTACTATTACCAGTTCATAACTGGACATGTTAAACGATTGGGAATGAATATGCTCCAATCTGCAGGAGGCTACTTACTTACTGGTAAAGTTCTGAATGTGAACAAGCCTAAACCTGCCAATAATAAATTAGTCAGCAGTAAATCAATTCTCCAGCAGCAAGCTAAAAGGAGAAACACAGCTGAGTAATAAACTCAGATTGAATGTAGTGCAATTGATACTCGCCGAGATGTTTCATAGCTCTCAGTGATAACCAATGGTCCGTACTCAAACAAGTACAAGTCACAACGACCAAGCCATTGAATTCACTGCAGACCTAGAATTATTCTCGACAAGTAGTAATTGACCACACTCAGTCTTCCTAGTTAAATTGTAATGTTGGGCTAGAGAATCTAGTACTCCCTAGGAATTAATAATGTTAGGCTAGAGAATCTAGCACTTAATGCCACTGGCATTTCCTGAATTTAATTACAAATTCACTAGGACCACTGGTCCACTATACTTGCGCTTAAAGGTTTGCCAAGAAAACCTTCTTAATACCATGTTTTCTGCACTAAGAGTTAGTGATAAATACTTGCATTAATTGTTTGAGTTGTTTTTCTTTCGTTTCTGCTTATTTAGTGTAGGAGCGCAGCACGAACAAACTTGCAAACTTACTAACATGTAAGTGAATTTTCAGAGAACTAATATGTTTAATGCATTATCGTTAAACATTAGCATTGTTAATTAACATGCTTCCTGAGCTTAATATAGCTCACCTTAGAATTAACGTAATAATATGAGTGCTTGTTCACCATGCGTACGAGCTTAATATTGCTCGCCATGACAATTGAATGACAAAACTCCACCTGTTAGTTCGAGTTCACTGAACTCACCCTGTTAACTGTTAACGAGCTCACTGCAGCTCACCCTGTTAGCACTGCTAACGAGCTCACTGTAGCTCACCCTGTTAACACTGTTGATGAGTTCACTGAACTCACCCTGTTAACTGTTAACGAGCTCACCCTGTCAACACTGTTGACGAGTTCACTGCAACTCATCCTGTTAGCACTGCTAACGAGCTCAATGTAGCTCACCCTGTCAACACTGTTGACGAGTTCACTGCAACTCACCCTGTCAGCACTGCTGACGAGCTCACTGTAGCTCACCCTGTCAACACTGTTGACGAGTTCACTGCAACTCATCCTGTTAGCACTGCTAATGAGCTTAATGTAGCTCACCCTGTCAACACTGTTGAAGAGTTCACTGCAACTCACCCTGTCAGCACTGCTGACGAGCTCACCCTGTCAACACTGTTGACGAGTTCACTGCAACTCACCCTGTTAGCACTGCTAACGAGCTCAATGTAGCTCACCCTGTCAACACTGTTGACGAGTTCACTGCAACTCACCCTGTTAGCACTGCTAACGAGCTCACTGTAGCTCACCATGTCAGCACTGCTGACGAGCTCACTGCAGCTCACCCTGTCAACACTGTTGACGAGTTCAATGCAACTCACCCTGTTAGCACTGCTAACGAGCTCACTGTAGTTCACCCTGTCAGCACTGCTGACGAGCTCACTGCAGCTCACCCTGTCAACACTGTTGACGAGTTCACTGTAACTCACCCTGTCAGCACTGCTGACGAGCTCACTGTAGCTCACCATGTTCACGAGTTCAATATAACTCGACTTGTTAATGAGCTCAATACTGCTCACCATGTTAATTCGAGTACATTTTTGCTCACAATTAGCTTAGTCCCTTACTTAGGTAGGTTAGAAATTCAAACCATTTATTTAGGTAGGCTTAGGGACTTTAGTAGTGTCAACTGAGTACTAGCCTAATCTGTACTCACCATTAATTACAGTCGACTATACTTATAGAGACTGATTTAATAAACCCAAATTCATGTAAAGGTGATTTCGTACTAACCAGTTTACAGTGTCAAGCCTATGAGCTGCCATTTAATTAGCTCATAAGTCAGAATGACTAGGCTACTAATCTCACTGTCGACTCAGAATTTTCCTTGATTTTAATGAATAAACTTTTCAGTTCTCTACTTTTCTATTTTAGCTAGTTAGCAAATTAGTTGTACCATCAGTCAGAATGACTACTGCACGACAGTGCACATTAAATTCAACTTCCTCATTTGAATTTGAGGTGATCATGATGCTGCGTGATGTTATTGTCTAGTAACTCAATAGTTACAAGTCACAGCGACCCTAGACAGTGACCTTACTGTAGTGTCATAGTCTCCTTGATCTTAAATGACTAATAATACTTTACTGTATAATCATACAATAGTGTTATCAGTTCTTAGGAACTTATTCTGAGTTTACCTACGATTCAGCAGCTACGTAATACACCATTACATGTCACTGCGACCCTAGTTGTTGAGTTTATTGTGAACTTTAGAGCGTTCCTGATTACCGATAACTTAATCATTTAATGTTTCATTATTTCATGCATGTTTCCACTAAAGGGAAACTGCAAGCCTATTACAACTCTGAACAAGAGTAATTTCTTTCACATCCCACTGAGAAAACTGTGATGATGCTACGATGTGATATCACGTAACAAAACATTACACGTCACTATGACCAGGATATCGCATCACTGTAGATTCTGTTAGTTTAAATTGGGAGAGTTGAATTCTATAAATATTGTGTAGGCTACAAACAACATGTTTCATTTGACATGTAAATAGCAAGACTCAAATTCTTGTAAGTCCTTGATAAATCCGGGACGTTCGTTATGTGTGTACTAACATACTAACATACTAACATACTAATGTATTAATCTTAATATCGCTTCGGGATAGGTCAGTACAACACAGTACACTGCGACCCTAGGATCCGCCCCCCGGAGTTATGTTGGATATTTCCAACATCGAATACAGCATTGTTGTATTCTCATTACTTATTACTAACCATACTAAATATTGTAGTAAGTAAAATTAACAACTCGTAGAATTCTCATGTACTAATAATTCATCTGCATTAGGCTAGAATTCTCACGTCACCTGACGCCAGTATTGCGTCAGATTTCTTTACAGTAAAACACATTATATTCAATTTGTGTGAGAATTAAATACGATTCTCCATAATTAAAGCATTCTGTATGACAACTGATTGCAGACGAATTGTTCTCTAACTAAAAGCCGAATAGAGCGTTAGAATCATAGCGTCTACCTCGCGATAGTGTTAACGTCATCAATGAATGCCATGGGGAGACATTAATTCCTCTCCCTTATATATTTACTATTCTTAAATCGGTAAATAATAATATTTTATTCCTCTAAATAATAAACCCGTCCAGTCTTTAGAGTTTCAAGCGCGAATGCGAGAAATATTAATGTTCGTGACAATAATTTGTGTTATGAACGTCGACTCGGCGTGGGTTGGAGGGACGCCATCCCCTTCAGTACGTACGCGGACACGTGCAGAGCCGAAAGGAGGCAGAACTGTGCTCACCGTACTCATAAAAGACGCCATTGCCCAGCAAATCGGGCAGGTGTTATCCATTCTCAGATGAAAGCCGCCACTGTGAGGCGTGAACGACCTTGCAGATAATATCTTCAACTAGTGCTGGTGTTAAATGAGGGACTCCTAAACTTGGTTCCTGACGACACGTGATCAGCCAGCTTGAAACGCATCACAATCCAGGATAGGTTCACCGGAGCCTGGGATGCGAAATTACGGCAATCTTAATACTTATACAGTGCCCACAGCTAAGTACCCTTTATTTGATGCATCATTTACAGGTCTAATAATAGCGGGGTGATTGTTCGTTAAGCAGCGGGATAACACCTAATAACAGTTATTTATCTTGCAGCTCGAGAGAAGAATTCCTCATGCTGTCTTCTCCATGTTGAACCATACCATTCGTCAGTGTACCAGACTTGGAGATTAAGAGGACTTCCATGGTTATCTAAAGGAATCTGCTACAAGCTAAGGCTTATTTCTTTTTTATCCATTTCCTTGCAATTTGATTTATTCAGAATGTTTGATATTAATGTGTGATTTACTGTAACTCATTACTATGCTCATATTCATGTTCTTTATGTGAATGATATTATATTCAGTATTATTTATAGGATTAGATTATTATTAATTGAATTAGTGAACGAACCACACTGATTCCTGGACGTACTTACCTCCAGTAATAACCCCCCAATGTAGGTGTTTCAGGTTTGTTTCTTTAATAATACAGCCCATTAATTATTCTTATGATCATGCTTTCTAGTTATATCCATAGTCACTGGTTCTCTCTAGAATTTTATCTAATGATCTGAAATTCTCAGTTTCCCTCTTTACTTTAAAAGCGGGTGGTCCTTCGTAATTTAATTTACTAGTTTAATTATTAATTAATCAGAATCAAGCCCAAATATCCCACAAAGGGACCAGGAGGAATAACATGTGGGAGATAAGTCTGTTTACTTGTTGTTGTGTCATGTAGTAGATCTTTATTCTGGGAGAGACAATATTTTGATGTTTGCTTTAATAGTGACCCACTGTTCATGTATATAATATTGAGATGTATATGGAATATATATATATATATAATTAAAATGCATACGTATATTTCTTCAGTCCTAAGGGAGATGTACTTTTAATTCTGTGCCTGTTATTATTCATGGGGTTATACTGGTGCCCCGCTTTAAACAACTGCAGTTGTAGTAACCCTAGACTTAAAGCTTGGCTGTTGTAGGGTCACGAGCCGTAACGAACGATAGGTAACACACTGTATATACAACAAAAAATATAAATGGTATAAATCAAAATGTACAGAAAACAATGGACATAAAACATAACCGGAAAACTGGAAGGACAAAAATACATAAATACAAAGAGCCCCACAAACCACACAGATGCAGAACAGTACATAAAAACACCCAGTCTTGCAAACCATGTACAGAGAGGCAGAAATACAGAACCACAACCAGCAATACATGACATATACAGAGTGACAGTCAGACACATATACAATCAGCACCACACAACAATCACAGTTACAAACAACAATGCACGCTACCAGAAAGAACAAGAAAGAATTAAACAATAAAAAATGGAAGCAGAGCAAATCGCAAAACACACCGCTCCCACACAGGGAACACAGGCCAGGGCAATCTAAAAGGCCAAATGGAAACATATAAGCACAAGCCCACGCAGGAGCCAGGAATAAACACCCAAACCGCACAGACGTCCACCGGAGCACGCAGGCACCGAGAAACTAAACATGCACACACGGCCACAGGAGCAGCTACAGCATAAAAGACACACACCCAACCCACCCAATCCGCCGCCGAGAGGAGGTCCTATGGAAGGGGAGGGTAACATAGAGGGAAAACTCAACCCACTAGCCACCCAAATCAACAACCCAGAGCCAACAACCCAACCCCAAAAACCCCATTCCGTAAAACATGCTGTCAACCCAACCCCAGTTGTCAGCGTGTTTTAGGGAATGTCAGCGTGTATTAATTGCCTAGGGAGACTGAGTGTGGTCAATTACTACTTGTCGAGAATAATTCTAGGTCTGCAGTGGATTCAATGGCTTGGTCGCTGTGACATGTACCTGTTTAGGTACGGACCACTGATTTTCCACTGAGAGCTATGAAACATCTCGGCGAATACTAATTGTACTACATTCAATCTGGTTTTATTTTTCTGCTGGGTTTCTCATTCAGCTTGCTGCTGGAGAACTGATTTACTGCTGACTAATTTATTATTGTTGCCAGGTATAGGCTTCTTCGGGTTTAAAAGTTTGCCTGTAAGTAAGCAGCCACCTGCAGATTGGAGCATATTCATGCTATGGGGGAAACCTGACTCCAATATCTAATAATTAAATATATACTTCGATAGCTATGGAGGACCACCACTTTTTGAGAAAAAGTGGAAAACAAAATAAAGCAATGGAAAAACTGATCCCTAGAACTAGTGTCCTATGGATCTTAGTGAAACTGTATTTCTGATATAAATGGAGTCAAATTGACTTACACAAAATTGGGGGTTACATGCTAAAAGATTAATACATCCCTAGCATTATTCTGGTGCTGGTTCTTCACCAGAGTAAATCAAATATGGAAATAAATAAGTTTATTATATAATATTAATTGGAGGTAAATGCTCCTCAATATACTACTGAAATGTTGAACAGTATCAGTAAATCAATGGGTTAGTATAATTGATCTCTTTTTTAGAAATCACTACTATAACTACAGAGTTATTGCTACAGATAAAAATGGGACAGCTTAGCTGTAAATCTAGTGAGGTGTAATCAGTTGCTACGCTCCACCGACGACGTGTTGCATAGGGTAAATTGTTGCACAGAACGGTGGGAAGCCTAGCACCTCGGTTGACGTCGCCTTGGTACTGAAAGGCAAATACATTGTAGAAATCTTCTACATAATAAGTAACTACAAATGAATCCTAAATCATCTTGAGGTTATCTTGAGATGATTTCGGGGCTTTAGTGTCCCCGCGGCCCGGTCCTCGACCAGACCTCTACCCCCAGGAAGCAGCCCGTGACAGCTGACTAACTCCCAGGTACCTATTTACTGCTAGGTAACAGGGGCATTCAGGGTGAAAGAAGTAAGTAAGTAATTATCAAAAGAAGGCACCAAACCGGGAAGGCTATGTAGCACCATCAAGGACGCAAAATAATCAGAGGGCGCTAAATATCACCAAGGATGCCAATACGAGAACAAAAACGCATAAGGCGAACGATATCAAAAGTATCCGAGTCACCAAGAATTCTATCGAGGGACAGGTGACCACAAGGGGCGGTCGGAAAGCAAGACACACGCTCGTCCTGGAAGTCAGGACATTCAAGAAGGACATGCACGACCGTAAGAGGGACGATGCAACTAGGACAATAAGGAGCAGGGCGGCGCTCCATCAAGTGACCATGGGTTAAGCGAGTATGGCCAATACGCAACCTCGCCAGAGCTGTTTCCCACCGCCGGTTACGGTGGAAGGAGGACGGCCACGAGGAAACACAACATTTAAGAGTACGTAGCTTGTTACCAGTAACAGACAACCAAGAAGCCTGCCAACGGGTAAGGACTGAGGAATGGATAACCGGGTAAAAGTCGGAATACGGAATGCCTTTGCGAGAGATGGGACAAGAGCGGACAGCTTCCTTGGCAGCAGCATCCGCACGCTCATTTAAAGACACACCAATATGGCTGGGAACCCAACAAAACTCAACCGACTTAAATTTACTGTGAACGAGAAACAGCCAATGCTGGATCTCGACAACTACTGGATGAACCGGATTAAAGGACCCGAGAGCCATGAGGGCACTACGAGAGTCAACAACAACCACAAAGGAAGACTGACAACGAGAAAGCAGGAGACGAAGAGCATAGAGAATAGCATAAAGTTCCGCTGTAAAGATGCTAGTCTCCGGAGGCAAGCGACACATATAAGTGCGATCAGGAAAAACAACAGAGTAGCCAACACCGTCCGCTGACTTAGACCCATCGGTGAAGACAGAAACGGAGCGGGAGTGAGAAGAAAAGTGCTCGAGGAAAAGGCGTTTGAGAACCGTAGGAGGGGTAAAAGCTTTAGTGATACGGGTCAAGGATGTACAAAACCGCGGAAGAGGGACCCTCCACGGGGGCAAAGAAGGAACAACACGAGGAGAAACATCAGAAATACGAACGGAAAGAGAATCCTGTAGGCGAGATAACCGGACAGAAAGAGGGAGGTGGTGAAGAGGAACAGGAACCGCAGGAGGGGTAAAAGTTAAAGCACGACAGAGGCGAGAGGAAGGATGTTGTAAGGACCGCGCAAGATAGCGAAGACAGTAGCGATCACGGCGGTCCTGGAGAGACAGGAAGCCAGTGTCAACATACAAGCTAAGGATGGGAGTCGAACGAAAGGCACCAGAACTGAGACGCAACCCAGTATGGTGCAAAGCATCAAGACGGCGAAGAGTAGAAGGAGAAGCAGACGAGTAAGCAGGGCAAGCATAATCGAGCTTAGACAGGACATGAGAGGAATGTAAAGCAAGGAGAGTGCGCCTATCCGCTCCCCAAGAAGTATGGGACAAGACCCGAAGGAGGGTAAGGGCCTTAGAGCACTCAACACGGAGGTAAGAGATATGGGGAGACCAAGACAAATGAGTGTCAAGGAATAACCCCAAAAGCTTTGCGGAATCTTTGTATTCAAGGGGACGACCATAAAGTGACAAAGAGGGACGAAGAACAACCCGTTTCCGCGTAAAGGTCATGGCACAAGTCTTAGAAGTAGAGAACTTGAAGCCATGATCGGTGGCCCCAGACGACACGGCATCAATTGCAAGTTGAAGCCGGCGCTGAAGGAGAGGCGAATCATCATCCTGACAGCAAAGCGTAAGATCATCGACATAGAGAACGGAGAAGACACCAGAAGGAAGAGAAGAAAGAAGACCATTGAGGGCAACCAGAAAAAGAGTAGTGCTCAGAACACTACCCTGGGGCACACCTTCGTATTGCTGAAAAGAGGCAGAGAGCGCGGTACCAAGGCGCATCCGAAAGGAACGACGGGAGAGGAAGCTGCGGAGAAAGAGAGGGAGATGACCACGAAGGCCAAAAGAATGAAGTTGAGATAGAATATGATATCTCCAAGTGGTGTCGTAAGCCTTTTCCAGGTCAAAAAGGACGGCAACAACGGAGGACTTCGCAGCAAAAGCAGTACGAATATAGACCTCCAAGTTCACCAGGACATCTGTCGTGCTGCGGCTCTTGCGGAAACCAAATTGAGAAGGGGAGAGGAGGTGATGGTGTTCCAGGAACCACATCAGACGAACGTTAACCATACGTTCAAATAGTTTGCAGACACAACTTGTGAGAGCAATAGGGCGAAAGTCCTTAGGGGAAGTACCCAGAGACCCCGGTTTGCGAACAGGGAGGACAACGGCATCGAGCCAGTCCTCAGGGACTGACGACGACTCCCAGATCCGATTATACAGACTCAGAAAATACTGAGACGTGCACGGAGGGAGATGGCGAAGCATCTCATAATGAATACCATCGGAGCCCGCCGCCGTAGAACCGCAGAGGGCCAGGGCAGAACGAAGTTCAGAGAGAGAGAAGGGATCATTATAGGGAAGTTGAAGACGAGTACAGAAATCTAAAGGGCGAGACTCAAGGACAGGTTTACGAGGAAGAAAAGATTGGGGAAGATGAAGACCAGAGCTAACAGAAGAAAAGTGGGAACCCAGTACGGAAGCGACCTGCAACGGGTCCGCCACAAGAGTATCATGGAGGTGAAGGACCGGTGAAACATCGGGAACGAATTTACCCGCTATCTTGCGGATATGCTTCCAGATCTCGGCCAGAGGAGTTTCGGACGTAATTGTTGAGACATAAGATGCCCAACAATCACGTTTAGCCGTTCGGATGGCCCTACGGGCCACCGCACTCGCTTTCCGAAAGAAAAGAAAAGAATCGGTCGTTTGCCTACGGCGGTGCCTCTTCCAGGCTGCACGCTTACAGCGGACAGCCCGGGCACAGTCCGCATTCCACCAGGGAACGCACTTCCGTGGACCCCAAGAGGAAGAGCGAGGGATAGAGCGGAGGGCAGCGTTGAAGACAGTGTCATGAAAAAGGAGGAGAGCGCGAGAGAGAGGCAGAAGGGAGAGGTCAGAGAGAGTAGCACTGAGGGTAAATAGAGTCCAGTCCGCCTTAGCAAACTGCCACCTAGGGAAAGAGAGGGAAGGGCGAAAAGAGAAAAAGGAAACAGGGATGGGGAAATGATCACTTCCATGGAGGTCATCAAGAACCTGCCACGTGAAATCTAAGTAAAGAGAAGAAGAGCAGAGAGAAAGATCAAGACAAGAAAGGGTGCGAGTCCGAGAGTCCAAATGAGTGGGCTCACCAGAATTCAGAAGAGACAGGGAAGAAGAGAGGAGAAACGGCTCAAGAAGGCGACCCCGGGTATTCGTCAGAACGTCACCCCAAAGAGAATGACGACAATTGAAGTTACCCAGCAGGAGCACAGGCTCCGGCAAGGAATCTAAGAGGTTTTTCAAATCAGGAAGAGAAAGCGGGACACTCGGGGGGAGATAAATGGAACAAACTGTGTACCATTTCCCCACAAAGATACGAGCAGCAGAATAATGGAGAGGCGAAAGAAAAAATATAGGAACAAAGGGAACATCAGCACGAATCAAAAGAGCAGAAGAATTAGAAGCCCCAGCAACGGCTGGGGGAGGGGGGTAGAGAAAGGAATAGCCACGAAAACGACCAGGACGAGCACCAAGCATCGGCTCCTGGAGACAGACACAAAGGGGCGAAAACCGCGAAATCAGAAGTTGGAGTTCGAGGAAATTGGCGTAATAACCTCGAACGTTCCATTGAAGAATGGACATCGACGAGAAGAGAAAGGACAAAACAGAGAACAAGGAAGAAACAAAGGCGAAAGAGCAATAGAGCACGTTAAAGAATATCAGGGTCGGGATCAGGGTCAGCAAAGTCAGGGTTAGGGGGCATGGGTAAACTGAGCAAAGACGGAGAGAAGGAAACGGGAGAACAGATCAGAGGTGGGCGGGCGGGGTCCGGAGGACGAGGAGGAGGAGGAAGAGGAGGAGACAACGGAGAGGAGCAGTCAAGGACAGCAGCAGGAAGAGGAGGGGTAGAAAGAGGGGAGCGTACCTCAGCAAGGGCAGCAACCGAGAGGGAAGCGGGGGCTAAAGAAACCTCCATAGCAGAAACAGGGGGCGCAACCACCGAAATAGGAGGGGAAGGAGCGAGACAGGCAGAAGTAGAGGCCGAGGAAGAAAGCGAAACCTTCTTACCCGCCGGGGAGGAGAAAGGAGAGGAGCCAGGTTTACGCTTCTGACTTAAAGAGACAGGTCTCCCAGCAACCACGTCTTGAACAACGGATTCTAGCGTCTCAACCCCACCGAGACGAGTGGGGTTGAAAGTAATGGAGGCATCCACGGAATCAACGAGATGTCGATGGAGGGAGAAATCGTCAGGAGGCGCAGAATCAAGAGGGAGGAGATCAAAATATTTGGCCCACGAAGCAGGACCAAACAAGGCTTGATAGGTAGCAGAACTGGAAGGAATCGAGCGAGGGCGGCCGTGACGAGGACGGCGGTGAGAACCCCCAGAGAGAGAGGGGTTAAAAGGCGCAGTAGTTACAACTAGAGAAGGAGCCGCGCCAGGGGACGAGGTAGTCACCACTGGGGGCTTGGGGCTCGACCCAACCACAGAGGAGGGAGAGGAGCCAGGAGAAGGAGTCAGAGAGGCCAAAGGAGGAGCAAGGTCGGGGCCAAATGCAGCGGAGGCTACAGAGCCCGGTCTTCCAACACGGACTGACTCGGGGGCTCGGTCGCCCACCCCACGAGCCTGAGAAGGTAAACCAGAAGCAGCCGAAACAGGGGTCATCATCATTACGAAAAGAAGAATTCATTCACGAATGTGCCCCCACACCCACCATGGAGCCACAATTAGAGGCAGGACACCCAACAAGAAGCTATCGCCGATCTTGCCAAGGCCTCCTAGGGGTGCGTCGTGAGTATTCGCCCCACAAACGCCACCTTAAGAAACCGACAGTCCGTCGAGATCGGGTTCAGTGACGAAAGGGAGATTGACAATAAAATTTTCCCCTCGCTCTCGACGTCGGGTACTACAGTTCTACGGGTGCAAGAGTATGCCTCCTCAAGCACCCGGGCGTCAAAATAGAAGAAGTCCAAGGGAAGAACCAGAACAAGCAAAAGGTCGGCAGGAAACGGCAAGCAGATAGGAGAAGAGGGGGGAGAAAAACGAAACAGAAGGAAAAGGAAAAGGGGCCCAGCAGAATTGGAGAGGACGGCAGCAAGAGAACAAGGCTAGAAAAGGACAGAGGACTGTCCCAAGGAGCATCACACTCCGGCAGCCGCCCACTAAGCCCCCACACGGCGACAACGAGCTGAGCGGGGAGGGGGCGCAATTGACTAAGAAAGGAAGAGGTAGTGATGAGTATTAATATTACATTAAATTCTTCTGTGATACAATAGAATTTCTCGTAACATAAATTGACTTATTAAAGTTGTGCAGCCAATCGAGATAATTAAAGTAAAATCATTTACATCAAAGTAATTTCCTCTAGAATGTTTAATATTAATTTAATAAGGGAGTTCCAGTAAGTAGTAGTTTACTACAAAATTAAACTTATTAGTAAGTAACTATTTTTATTAAAAGAAATGATAAACTGGACTATTATAAATGCAACTAAATGTGGAGAGAATTCATGTTACTGCCTGTCGTTCCTCACATCGTCACTCTGACTAGGAAGAATCTGGCAATATGTCTAAATAAATCATGATAATGATCAAATCTACAAGTTAGTGATTTTAGTAGCTACTAGTGGTTAATACAAAGGTTGCATAAAATACAAAGATGTATAAAACTGTTGGTTATTTCCAACACATGCCCAATCGTTTAACATGTCCAGTGATGAACTGTTAATTATGGTCTGCTCCAACTCGTACCTTTACATTGTTCAGGCGATCAAACGTTAACTTTTTTTTATTGATATATAAAAAACCAAAGTACAAAAACAGGGAACAAAAAACAAACCTATAAAAACAAAACCATCCAGCTTACACAGGAAACAAAGCAAACAATAGTGAGCAGACATAATAAACACACAAGATGTCACAGGAAAACACACAGTACACAAACAAGGAATCCACAAACAGCATGCTACAGAATGCATACAAACAACAAATAAGGGATATGAGGACAATAACAAAAATGTACAAGAAAAAATAACAAAAACGTACAAGAAAAAATTCACAAAAATTACAACACACGTACAGAAACTAATCACCCCTAGAACAGACAGGGGATGAAATGAAAACACAATCACGGGCAGACCGACTTGGCACACAAGGAGCGGAACCGGACACAAATGAGGACACCAACAACAAATAAACAGTAAAACCAAAAATACACATAAGAACATAAATAACATAAAACATATACAAAGAAGAAAGCAATGACAAGTACATAGATATAAACACACACACACACACAACCCCACATCATACGCCCGCCACCCCAACACATGGGGCGCGCACAAATACAGGTAAGAAAGAACACCAAACACCCACAACCGCACTCAACCACAGCACAAACAACCATACAGAATAAGACAGTGCATAAAACAAACCGCAAATACAACAAAACAGGCCACGCAGAAGCCAAAAACAAACACCCACACCACACACACACGCACAGCCATAAACGCCCAACAGTGCACGCAGGCACTGGGGAAACAACACACACAACACAGTCAGAAACCAACCACACGAATCACTCATACTACTCCGGGTACTCCGGAGCCGGAAATCGTAGGCAGTAAGCATCCAAAACAAGTTGGTCCGTTTCAGGAATCGCACGTCCAGGAGTTGTAGTAAGCCAAGGCATCAAATCCGGCACGCCAATGACCGCACCGCACCCGCGGAACCCAGATGGTAGAAGGGCACCAGGGTACAGGACGCACTCGGTCATCCGATTCAATACACATATTTGCACCAGAATCGTCGACCATCTCACCAGACGGGAGGATGATAGGGAAGGGTTTCTTCCGAGGAAGCCGGTCACAGGGCCGCGCCCCAGGAAGCACACCAGGCTGCACAGCAGGCCGCACATCTGGCCGTCCACTAGGGCGCGCACTACGGTCTACGCCGAGTCCCGCGAAGGGCGGCACCGCAGGCGCCCCAGAGTCCCCACCAACCAGAATAGGAGCAGCAGTTCCCTGTCGCACATCCTTCGACATCACCACAACGAGGTTGCAGTCACCAGGGGCAACCGCCCACTGAGGAGAGCCATCAGCAGGGGGCACAATGTCCAACACAGAAGTCTCCACAGGAGGCAACACAGCGTCGTCCACAGCAGCAGCATCCATCGCATCACGCTCCTCTGCCCACGTGCAGCGAGGTGACACATCCCGAGCCGAACGGCGACGTTTTAAAAGCGGCCGCTGATCGTTGGAGCTGTCACCCCCGGCAAGCGGTGCCCCAGAAGAACCAACGGCAGGCGGCCCCAAAGCCGGGGCAGTACGATCACGCAGAACAGCAGCCTCAACAACACGGGGCAAAAAGCCACTACCATCCAAGGAAACCGGAATCGGAGAAGAAAGAGACAACAGGTGGAAGGGTAGACTCCAGCACACGTGAAGTATCAAGCGGGGACGACGAAACCGGCGCAGGACAAGAGGCCCGTGGCAACGAGGAAACTACCAGAGGTGACGAGGCAGAAGGCAGGAGGGAGGGAAGGGGGGGGGGGGGGGGTCTCTCACACACCACCACCCCGACAGCCCCAGGAAACACATGTCCATCTGCATGAGAAGTAGGCACCACCCCAACAGCACCATCCAATGCCTCCACGGAAGTAACCAGTTGCGGATGCACCTCCGCAACCACTAAACGTCGAAGATCCGAAGCAGGTGCCCCCAGGTCCTCAGAGCTCACGGGTGGGGCAGACACACCAGGGCCAGGCGGAACGCCTGCCGGATTGGGTTCCGCCACAAGAACCACACCTGGCAACAGGACAGAGCGAGGATCCGCCGGGGATCCTCACTCACAGACAAGCAGGGAAAGCCATCCTCCAGGAAAACTGAAGGGGCCTCAGCACGAGAAGCGTCGCAGCTGGCCGCCACGTGGCCCTCAGTGCCACACGGAAAACAGGTTCGTGTCTGTCCCTGATAAAATATCCTCAGAGAGAGCCCACGAAACAAAACCCTGGAAGGAATGGGGCGCGTGACCTGCATGACGAGTGCCCAGACGGACCCCTTTCAGCCAGCCCGCACTCAAAGTGGTGAACCTGTGCTTCACTACCACACCTTACCGCGTAAACTCCGACATAAGCTCTGCCTCAGGGAAGGTCACCGGCACACCGTGAACACTCACAAATGTCAAGGGCCCCCAGGGATCCGAGATCTCCAAAGTCACAGCCGAAGCAGGAATAGGAAGCGAGGGTGCATCCCAGCGTGCCACAAACTCTTGGTAAAGCAGCGACGTGGCAAACAAAAGTGCCACACAGGCAGGCGAGATCTTTTCCAGCCCCAATAGCTCAGAGACGTTGACATGGAGCACGTCCAGGAGAGCAATCTTCCCAATGGGCCAGTCCACTGCACCAGAAAAATCCAGCCTCACAGTATCTACTCGCTGAACACGGGTATCACCAACTACAGCCATACCGCCAGCCGGATCCCCGGCTAGAGGGCGCTCCACACCTCAAACTGCACCCGCCCCCTCGCAACACCAGGCAGCAACTGGCAGGTCAGGCGAGCACGTCCGAACCCACTGGCGGCCAACGAAGCAATCCCTAATTGTACCTCATAGGATTGACACTGGAAACTCATAAATACATCCTCAACTTTAAATGAGGAATTTATTTTACTAAATCAGTCTCTATAAGTAGTCGACTTAATTCAATTGTGAGTACAGACTAGACTGGTACTCAGTTGACACTAACTAAAGTCCCTAATACCTACCTAAATAGATAGTTTAAATTTCTAATCTAAGTAGAGGACTAAGCTAATTGTGATAACTTACTAATTCTTAGTAGAGTTACTCGCTAAACTGTGAACAGTAATGTACTCGAATTAACATTTTGAGCTATATTGAGCTCGAATTAACAAGATTATTTTTTTTTTATTTTTTTTTTATTTTTACATGCAAGCATGCTTATAAGTACAATAAAAGGAAACAGTTACATCATATAACAGAACAAAAAGACAAAGCACAAACGGGCAAAACTAAGGAACAAAAGTACTAAACACAATAACGCTGGCCGGAAGGGCCGATCACAAAACAACAATAATTACAAACAGAATATAATAATTAAGTGAAACACAGCAGAATACAAAACAGGTAGAACACACCAAAACCTGAAACATACAGAACAAGGCTACCAGCATCGCAAACACACACGGAGAGGCACCAACATAAAAACAAAAAAGTATATAATAAAGAACTAACAATACAACAACATAATTATACAATAAACAAAAGGAAAAGCTCAATGGCAAAACTCGACATAAAGCATAAACCCAGACAAGGTCACGCCAACAGCCTGAAGGGCACTCAACACCACACAAACAAGTGCACAAACAGCATCATACAACCATAAAACCACAAAGCATAACATAAGCACATGACACCCACAACCACACACACACAAACCAAACCCCGGACGGCCACTCCTTAAGCTCACTGACGCAAGTCGCATAACGAGGCTGGGGAGCGCAACCCACGTCTTTCGAGGTAGCAGACGACACCGCTGAAGCGTACAAGGGCTGCCGAGACGGCTGCGTCGCCGTACGCACAGGAGTAGGGGACAATCGACGAAATGGCAACTCCACCGTGACCGCAGGAGACACTGAAGAGACGGCCGGAGACGGAAGAGACGTCGAGACCGCAGCCGATGAAACGGGGACCGAGGAAGGGGTTACAGAACCCCCAGAACGAGCAGTCTTTTTCAACACCACCACCAGGCCACCCCGCTCACCACGAACCTCGGCAGGGGGAACCACCCCCCATGAAGAACCGGAGCCATCCGATGCAGGCGACGCACCCAAAGCAGGAACCTCAGTCACCATATCTGCAGTGGAGGCCGAAACACTGGCACGGGCATCCTCAGGCAAATGCACCTCCGCCGTCACCGTAGTATGCAACAAAACCGGAGCCACCCCTCCGTCGCCGGCAGATTCACAAGCGACGAAGTCGCCAACATCTGTCCACGCTGGAGACGAACGCCGAGAACGCTTAGGCTCGGGCCGCACATCATCCGACCCGGAGGCAGACTCCGAGACACGCGCAACACAAGCAGGGCGAACCGATGCACGTCGCAGAATGGCAGCATCCTCAACCACATGGGGCACCAGGCCAGGTACAGGAGGAAGCGCCGGATCCACCCCAACACCCAGCACAGCCGGAACAGACGGCAAGGGTGCAGGGAAAGGGTCAGACGCAGCAGAGGACGAACTGGAAGACGGGGGAATCGAGCAGGAGGGAGTCTGAAGAACCCCAGGGACAAAAGTCGGCGCAGGACGATCACCCTGCGACGCCACCACCTCTTTAGGAGAGGCGACAACAACAGGGGGCGCACCAGGCGACACAGGGGGCACATCCGGGGCTGAAGAGACGGCCACATCCACTGAATCCTCCTCCACAGGAAGCGGTGGAAAATCCTCCTTACTGAAGAGGTTCACGGGTACAACGGCAAGCGCAGAACAGTCAGCAGCCTGATGGCCCAAGAGGCCACAACGATAACACGTCCGAGGCTGGCGGGCGTAAAATACCCGAACGTTGTAGCCCATAAGCCGCACAGAGGACGGAATATCTTCCCGGAGCCTCATGCCCAGGGTGCGAATGTTGGTCCTCACACCCTTAAGTGGACTGGAAGACACCACGTTCACCCGCACACTAATCACTGCGCCATACCGGCCGAAGTACCGCCGTAGCAGACTCTCTGGAAACTCCAACGGAGCCCCATGCACACTGACGTACGTGAGGGCACCACTCCGATCAGATAGTGACACAGTGCCCGCACCATCCGGCAGGGAAAATGTCCGCCCCTCGTAATGACGGAGAAACTCGCGATATGCCAATTCCTCGGTAAATTTCAATATCGCTCGACGAGCCGTCACCAGCTCGAACACTATAAATGTCGATCACAGGGACATGAAGCACCTCACACACCAGCGCTATCTCTGGGTACCCAGCCCAGCCGGAAAATTCGAGGCCCACAGACTGAGCCCGCAGGACAGGGGGGAGGGGGATCCCCATCGTTAACTCCACGTCAGCACAGGCAGGCAGAGACACACCCGCCCTCAACCGGCCAAATTGGTAAACACCACCAACAGCCGGAGCGCCGAGTCACCACGTCCTTCCCCTACCGAAGCTAGGGCTTGACTCCGAATTAACGAGATGGTGCATTGTAGCGTTCGATTATCATGGTGAGCAATACTGAGCTCGAATTCGCATGGGGAACAATAAAATGCTGAATTATTACGTTAATTCACAGGTGAGCTGTAAGGTCAGCTCGGGTTATTAGTGCAAGATCCTTCTTGTAGGATAGCTAAGCACGGAATCTATGCAGATTCTCTGGTGAGCAGTGCTCGAATTAGCGCGGGAGAATTGTATCGTTCAATTATCATGGAGAGCAGTGCTCGTATTAGCATGGGGAACATTAAAGCGCTCAATTGTTACGTTAACTCAGAAGTGAGCTATATTGAGCTCATTAAGCATGTTAAGTAACAATGCTTATGGTTTAATAGTAATGCATTAAACAATGGGAAACCTAAGGTTGCTGGAAATTTAATTATTGCTACGATTAATTCTATTTGAAGATAATTTGTAACACTTTCCCAACATAAACGCTTCACAGGTTATTAGTTCTCTGTAGATTCACTTATATATTGGTAAGTTTGCAAATTGGCTCAGGCTGCGTTCCTACAATAATTAAGCAGAAACGAAAGAGAAACAGCTCAAACAAAAATTGATGCAAGTATTTTTCACTAACTCTTATCGCAGAAAACGTTGAATTAATAAGGTTTTCTTTGCAAACCTTAAGCTCAAGTATTATGGACCTTAGTCCTAGTGAATTTATAATTATAGAAGTTGCTTGATAACTTCGTGATAGTGATAAATGTAGGAAATGCTGGATGCATTGGGTGCTAGATTCTCTAACCTAATATTATTGATTACCTAGGGAGTGCTAGATTCTCTAGCCTAATATTATTAATTACCTAGGGAGACTGAGTGTGGTCAATTACTACTTGTCGAGAATAATTCTAGGTCTGCAGTGGATTCAATGGCTTGGTCGCTGTGACATGTACCTATTTAGGTACGGACCACTGATTTTCCACTGAGAGCTATGAAACATCTCGGCGAATACTAATTTTACTACATTCAATCTGGTTTTATTACTCAGCTGGTTTTCTCATTCAACTTGCTGCTGGAGAACTGATTTACTGCTGACTAATTTATTATTGTTGGCAGGTATAGGCTTTTTCGGGTTTAAAAGTTTGCCTGTAAGTAAGTAGCCACCTGCAGATTGGAGCATATTCATGCCCAATCGTTTAACATGTCCAGTGATGAACTGTTAATAGTGGTCTGCTCCAACTATTACATTTACATTGTTAAGGCGGTCAGACGTTAACTTGTTGTCAGCCAAATTAATTTCACGTTCCTGCAGGAAGTGGGCTGTGTACCCTAGACCCTTAATATTTTGGTCGAAAGGTATTTGATCTTCAACAATGGATTGAATAACCTTGACATGACTACCTAGACGTACAAGCGGTTAAACTACTGAGGTGTCTAATTTACTACTTGGTGTCCTCGATTTATCATGAACCCTGACAGGTTTAATTTGACCTGTCTGATTGGTTGTAAATTGAGTGCCTCTGCCGCTTTCTGAGTAATGAAAGTTCTCTGAAGCCCTTGATCAAATAATCCACGAGTGGTGATTTTGATCCCTTAATTCTTTCCTTGGAATTGGGCAGTGGGCAAAGTTGCATCCACTTGAGATGCTGGTGAAATTACGCTGTACATATATCGCACCTTGCAGCACTGTACAGGTGTAGATTCTCTATTTCCTATTCTAGGGTTAATATAATTTCTTTTGACAAATTTGCACAGTGCAGCATGATGCTTGCCCCTTCTACACCTATTGCAGGTGTTCAGTGGGGTTTCACAGCTATTAACATTATGTGATTTGAGACACCTAGTACATTTGTGTAACTGTTTGAGTCGTCTGATTCTCGTGTCTCTATTAGGGTAATTAGTACATTTGTACAAAGAATGTTTTTGATTGCAAAACAAACATGATACCCATCCTACAGTTCGTTTAGGGGTTACCTATTTAGGTGAAACTGCAACTGCAGGTTGTGATGATTTTGCTGCTTGGATTTGCTTGTTATGTATTCTCTTGTGAGTACTTTGTGTACTCTGCGGAACAATTATTGGGCTTTCGGGAGTACTCATTGGACTCTTAGGTCTCTTAGGAACACTTGGGGGGGCCATTAGAACCCTTAGTAGCACTTATGGGGCTCTTAGGTCGTACTGATGAATCAGTGTTTGACCTGTTGTTATTACATTGATTATTAGTAGTACCCTTGTTACCTAATGACAGTGTCACTTTTTGGATTTTCAGGTAAGGAAACTGATGTGGGTACAGTTTCTGTGCATTCAGAAGATTTATTAAATGCCTGGCTTGCTGAATGATTGCTTATATTGCGCAAACCTGCGAATATATCCTGCATTGACAGGACATTACCATTCTGGTATAAATATAATTTATTGAGTATCTCACTAGACAATTTTCTCTGGATGATAATTTTAGTCATCCACTCAGCAGTTGTGTGATCCACCTCTTTACTGAAGGGATTTAACAGTGACTCAAGCTGAAAACTAAGAGCTTGTAAAGAGTCAACTGATTGTTCTGGTGGAGATAAATCTAGTAATTGGTGTACAGGGTTTATAACAGTCTTCTCTTTGTTAGCACTTGCTCCAGAAGGCTGTTGTGAGTAATTATGACTATTACTTGTGTTGCTTAAGGCTTTTTGCTTAGCCTCAGCTTTAATTACAGCTTCAGCTGCTGCCGCAGCTTCAGCCTTTTCATTTTCTGGTTCAGATTCACTGGCTATTTGCAGCTTTACTAGGAGTTTCATCTGCAGCTTCACTTATATCTCTGGGTTCCTGTGAGGAGCTAGTTAATTCAGTAGCCGCATGCATTGAATTTATAGAATCCAGGGAATATTGAGAAGAGCTGTCTGAAAATTGATCAGACTCTAAATGAATTATTACGTGAAGTTTTATTAGATGAGTTTGTAGAAAATGAAGGTTTAACTTCAGTTGTTGATCCTGTGTAGTGATCAGTATTGATTAGAGGATTCTCCTCATTTTGAGGTAGCTCATGTATTTCATCTGAGCTGGGTGCTTGCTTGGGTATAGGTCTACAATAAAAATGTTCTAACCAATCAGGAACATTTTGTGTTGCAAGCACTTTGTTATAGTGATCTAACTAGTCTTGAATTATATCTTCATAGTCGGTAAGGTCAGATTCTATCAGACTCAATTTGTCTGGGTTAGTATTACTGACAAGGAGTATGTTCCTATAAGACTCTATTGTATCCTTTACTTCGTCATATTTTTGGCTAGCCATCTTTGTGGATATTCTTAGCCTGAAGATGTCAACTGAATCAGTTCCTAAATAGTCATCGCATTTGTCAAGTAATCTTGATAAGTGATTTTGAAGACCTTTCATGTATCTTCCAGTTTTTTCTGGAGTAGCCATGTTGGCTGTGGATTTGAGCCTTACAGGGCTTATATAGCTACTTGGACAGCCATGGTACTTGCTCATATATGTAGAGCAGGTATAATTATTGACAGCGTATATTTCCTTGAGGCAGATTGTAATTTACCTCATTTAGAGGTTAGCTACCTACCTAATAATAAACAACTAAGATTTGAGTGGTACTTTGGTATCACTACAGGTGTTCCTTAGCTTAGCCCTTCAAAATCAGCCTTGGATGGGTAGTGACACTTTCAGTAACACTCAAAAATGAACATAGAAATATGTAATAAAATATAATTACACAATATATGGTTATCCCACCCTAATTAGGGTCAGCACTACTTAAAATAATAATGTACCAGCACTGTCTAACGGTAATAGTTAGGTAATAATCCTACCTATTAATGCAGCTAATGGTGTAAACTGAATTTGTACAAATCTTAGTACCGTGGCAGTCTAAATATCCTACCTCTGTTGGGTTGGCATAATAACTAAAATAAATGTGGTGCAATAATGTGCAAAATAGTGCTATGTTTTTGCATTTTGTGATTTTATTTAATATATACACTTGTAGAAATTGTGTGTATAGGAAATTTAATGAACACAAAATTATTAATTGTGTTTGGCAAGTATTCTTCTGCCGTAAATAATGTTTAACACATGAATGTACTTCCTAATTGTGGAATATAATGTTATCAGGGTTATTAATGATTAATTTATTTATGGGATCAGTAACTTGAATTAGTATACTGGATCCTAAAATGATAATGAATTCACTGTCTTGAGTGAATCAGTAATTATGGATTGAATTTGATTTATCCGGTCCGAAGTAACCAAATTTTGTGTGGGAAAACTTGACTCATGTAATTCATTTAAATTAATGCTAATTTTCGATAACTACGAAGCACCACCACTTTTTAAAGGAAAAGTGGAAACTGGGTAGAGCAAGTGGTTTAATATTAAATCCATGAACCAGTGTCCTATGGATATTATTGATAAATATTATATTGAATATTGAAGGGACTGTAATTTAAGAATCAAATTCACTCACCCAAAATGGGGAGTTATATGACAAAAGACTATTGTATCCCTGGCATCAATTCAGTGTGGTTCGTTCACTGAATTAAATAAAATGAATAATTGCAATAATTAGGCAATACTAATTAGAGGCGAATAGGCCTCAAGAAACTACGATAGACTAATTTTACTACCAGTGGTTAGTAACATGGATCTCAGTGGGAGATCATTAAAATGTCTACGTTATTAGTATCTACATTAACATATACAGCTTAACTGTGAATTGTGGGAGGTGTTAAATTAACTGCCACACTCTTGACGACGTATTGCATCTGACAAAATTGTTGCCTGAAGGTGGGACAGCCTAGTACCTCGCTTGACGTTGACCCGGGTGCTGCAAGGTAAGTAGACTATAGAAGCCTTATACCTTATTACTTATAATACATCCTAAATTAAAGGAAATACTCCTACGGTACATAGCAATCACTGTAGAATTTATCTACAGATAATATAGCAACATTTGTTTATTCCTATATAATTATGGAACATGAATTGGAGCACACGTACAAGATTTTGATGGTAAATACTCAGCCTAACGACAACTATCCGAAAATATTTACATGTGTACACAATGTTTTAAGGTAAGTTATATATTTTTTTATTTATAAAAGAAACCACAGTATAAACAGAAAACCATTACACAAAAACGTGAGTACATACAAAATACACAGAATACAGTAATACATCAGTCAAAGAATCCAGAGACAAGAATTATCAAAAGGGAAATACACGAATAATCAATAGAGAACTACACATGATACAAACACATAACAAACTCCAACCCAAGCACATAAGATAAATTAAAAGCCGTACTGGACACAAGGCATTAATAACCGCAAACAGAACCACGCAGAGAACCGTAAGTACAAAAAAACAAACAAAAGCACTTCCTCTTTTTTATATATAATAAAGGTAAAATACAAAGAACAAAAAGGATAGAAAACAGCCGCAAAAAGAACATTCATATAACAGGAACATGAATACAAATACTCCGACAAGTGAAAGGGGCTGATAACAAACTATAAACTCGGGCACTCCAAACCCCACACAGAGAAGCGCAAAATACACCAAGGCACACTCCAGAGACATAGGAGTTAAAAGCACATAGACCATAAATAACATAAAAAGGCACAAAGAATACAACCCTTACAGGGCAAACAAAAAAGCTCACGCAGGAGCCAGGAAAAAACACACCCACCCACAAACGCACCTAACCCGACACACAAGCACAGAAGCAGCCGCAACAGAAACAAAACATCCACACAAGTGATGCACGCAGGCACCGGGGAAACAACACGCACAACACAGACAGAAACCAAGCACACCAATCACTCATACTTCTCCGGGTACTCACGAGCTGGAAACCGTAAGCAATAAGCTTCCCAAAGAAGCTGGTCACCTTCAGAAAGCGGACGGCCAGGAATCGCATGAGGCCGAGGCATCGAGTCTGGCACCCCCAAGATAAAACACTGCGCCCGCAGAACTCAGATGGTAGATGGGCACCAGGGAACAGGACGCACTAGATCATCACACTCAAAAGCCAGAGGCGTCGTAGAATCGTCGATCACCTCGCCGGACGGGAGGACGAAAGGGATGGGTTTCCTCCTAGGACACTGGTCACAGGACCGCACATCAGGAAGCACACCGGACTGCATGGCAGACCGCACACCGGCCCTCCCACTAGGGCGCGCACTCCGGTCGACGTCAGGCACCGCACCGAGTTCCGCGGAGGGAGGCTCCGCATGGGTCCTAGTGCCCCACCAACCAGAACAGGAGCAGAGGCCTTCCGCCGCACATCCTTTGACAACACCACTACAAGATCGCGAGCACCAGGGGCAACCGCCCACGGAGGGGAGCCACCAGCAGGAGGCACAGCGTCCAACACAGAAGGCACCACAGGAGGCAACACAGCATCGGCCACAGAATCATCATCCAATGAATCATCACGCTCCTCTGCCCACGACCGGCGTGGTGACACACCCCGAGCCTAGTGACGGCGCTTAAAAAGAGGCCTCTGATCGTCGGAGCTGTCACCCCCAGCAGGCGGTGCCCTAGAAGAAACATCGGCAGGCGGCCCCAAAGCCGGGGCAGCACGATCACGCAGAACAGCATCCTCAATAAAGCGGGGTAAAAGGCCACCACCAGGCACGGAGACTGGAATCGGAGAAGGAAGAGACACAGCAGGCGGAAGAGTAGACTCCAGCACTCGTGAGGTATCCAGGAAGGGTGACGGAACCGGCAGAGGAGAAGAGGTACTTGACAACGAGGTAACCGCCAGAGGTGACGCAGCAGAGGGCGTGGGTGGAGACACACAAACCACCGCCCCGCCAGCCCCGGGAATCACACGTCCTTCAGCGGGAGAAGCACGCGCCACCCCTACAGCATCTCCCAAGGCCACCGGATGTGGATGCACCTCCGCAGTTATCGAACGACGAAGGTCCGAAACAGGCGCCCCCAGGTCCCCCGAGCTCTCTGGCGGGGCAGACATATCAGGTCTAGACGTAGCGACATCTGGAACCGTCGCGGGAACTACACCAGGCACCTGCACAGAGCGAGGATCCGCCGGGGAATCCACACGCTTAGATAAGCGAGGAAAATCATCCTCCAGGAAAACTAAAGGGGCTTCAGCACGAGAAGCGTCGCAACTGGCCGCTACATGGCCGTCAGTACCACACCGGAAACACGTGCGGGTTTGACCCTGATAGAAGGTCCTCAAAGAGAGCCCACGAAACGAGACCCTGGACGGTATAGGGCTCGTGAGCCGCATGACAAGCGTGCGTGAACCCTGCGGACCCCCTTCAGTCGGCCCGCACTCAAAATGTTGAACCGGTGCTTCACCACTGTCCCAAACCGCGTAAACAAGGACATGAGGGCCGTCTCGGTGAAGGTCACTGGCACGCCGTGAACACTCACAAATGACAAGGGCCCCCCAGGGATCCGAGATTTCCACAGACACAGCTGAAGCCGGAAGAGGAAGCGTGCGGCCATCCCAGCGAGCCATAAACTCCCGGTAAACATGTGACCTGGCGAACAACACTGCAACACGGGTGGGCGATAACTTCTCGAGGCACAGGAGCTCTGGGACGTCAACACGGAGGACGTCCAGGAGAGTAACCTCTACAGCAGGTCAGTCCACAGCAGCAGAAAAGTCCAATCGCACTGTGTCGATCCTCCGAATGTGGCTAGTACCAGCCGCGTCCATACCGGCAGGCGGGGCCCCGACCAGCGGGCGCTCCACACCCCTCCCCCCACAGCAAACCGCCACTCAGCAATGGCAGACGACTACTGTCAGCCAGAGCCCGACGTCTGCACCCTCTGGTGGCGCAGCCAGCTGTCTCCAGTAGGTTATATAGTTGCCGGGCCAAGTGTCCGGTGATTCAGGAACGATTCCAGATCCCTCGACTTCTGCTGCCGTGATAAGACGTCAATTATGGGTTGGAGAATCGATCAGTTCTTTGGACACTGCTGTTATGTGTCGTTGTAACGTAAAGACACATAACGAAACCTTACTTCGAAACCTCTTTACCGATTCCTATGAAAATTTGACACAACGTTGGTTTCGAATAGTTGCGTCTTTTTATATACCTTCTATATACATGCCTCACCTGTGACAGGAAAAAACATGCTTTAAAAAAAAACAGCGCCATCTGTTGGGTGTTAGAGCAATACATTCTGTTATCTCCGAAAGTTCATCCCTGATTGCTATGAAATTTTGACAACGTTCAATTTGAATATGCGCGTGCTTTTGTATACCTACAATAAAGATGCCAAACCTGTGACAGGTAAAAACATGCTTTTCGAAAAACAGCACCATCTGTTGCTCGTAATAGCAACACACGCTAAAATAACTGTTACGAATCCTTTTTAATGATTCCGATTGCATTGATAAATAGAATTTTCATAGATTTCAATTTATTTTGATTTTGATTTATACATTTTGTGTGACATTGCATTGGAATTGAGCTGTGTTCCTTACTATACCATTCATTTCGTTAGTATAAGTAAGTGTTGGAAAATTTCCAACACTAATACATCATTTCTTGTATTACAATACATCATTATTGTATTAACCATAATAATTACTAACTACTAATTTGTAGAACTAATTCAATTAATGCTTCTATTCCTGTGCGTTATTTGCCAAATTCTTCCCAGTCTTAATGACGCCGGGAGTTAGCTACAGGCGAAAACATGAATCTATCCACATTTGGTTGCATCTAAACAGAGTTCAGTTAATTACGTTCCATTACTAAGGATAACCGTTTATTTCGTTGTTTATTTACATAGCATATTATTGCTTACTGAACTCGTTCATTTAGGTGTATTATTACAGTGGAAAATATTATAGTATAAAACGATTTATATAATATTATTTAATGCAGTCTTAATAAGGTGACTTGCATTGTGCAAAAATATATTGCACCTTTATACATTATTTAGTGATATAAGCACTTGTCCCCAATCCTTGCCTTCCCAATTAAGTGCAAGTAAGATAAAATACTTTAAGCTCGAGAATACTTTGAGCGGGCTGCGCATACGTATCGCAGCCGGGAAAGAAGGAGGCACCTTTCCTACTAGGAATGCCATCCAGCCACCACGCGACTCGGACACTATTAGTAATGTACAACAGAGAGCCGCGTCTCGATTTCGTTGTTACCTTAGTTTTCGTTCTTAATGCTACTTAATACTCGACCGGACATAAGGAAGTGATAGCCGAAGCTATTTCAACTACTTCCCCGCTGGCACTCGGATAGCAATCTTGGGCATATCATTTTATCAAATCACCTCAATCTTTGGGGCACACGTGAGGAACACAAATGCAAACAAGCCTGAATGGTCCCCAGGACTATATGCAACTGAATATCCGTGTGCCGGCGGGAAAGTGGTTCAAATACCTTGGCCAAATATTGACCAAATACTTTGGTCAATAAAGACCAAAGGCAAAGGTCTGTTGAATGGTCCAATTATACCATTGCTCGGGGCTGGTCAGATTAATCAGTGGTGTCGCTACCATACTGAAATTTTTCACAAACCTACGATAATAAGATGCATGGCCAAGGAAGCGCAGGAGCTGCTTTCTGGTTGTAGGTTGTGGGTAATGCTGAATGTGTTGAGTATGAATGGCTAAAGGAGCTAGGCTGCCACTTCCTATTACATGACCAAGATAACGCACTTTACCTTTAGGAAAGGTGGACTTGCCCAAGTTGATGGTAAGGCCAGCTGTCAAGAGCTTGGAAAACAATCGTTGCAGCTGGAGGATATGTTCGTTCCAGGTGTTGGTTGCCGCAACGATGTCATCCAAGTAGGCGTATGTGTGATCTAGGTCATGGATGACGCGGTTGACAGCTCGCTGGAAGGTGGCCGGGGCATTACACAGTCAAAAAGGAAGGCGTTCATATCTGTATAGGCCAAAAGGAGTGGTGAAGACAGATATTTCCTTAGCCCACTCTGTCTGACTAATCTGATAATAGCCCTTTAACAAGTCAATTTGGGAAAGATAATTAGCATTACCTACTGCGTCACGGATATCATCTATACGAGGTAAAGGGTAAGCATCCTTGACGGTCACGAGATTCAGTTTCCTATAGTCTGTACATAATCGTACTTTACCGGGAGGTTTCGCCACGAAGATGCAGGGTGAGGCCCAAGGGGACTCACAAGGGGTGGCCAGCCCATGATCCAGAGGTACTGTACCTCAGCACGCATAACTTCCTTTTTGTACGGGCTGATGCGGTAGAAGGGTTGACGAATCGGCCGGGTATCAGGAAGTAGCTGGATGTCGTGCTGAACCACATTACATTCCTGGGGATCATCGCTGAACAACTTCTGATGTTCTTGGAACACTCTGATGAGAGGAGCACTGTTACAGTCCTGAAAATATTTAGGAAGATCTGAAAGAATTTCCGAGTTGGAAGGCACTGACTTAGAGTTAGTGCTTTCGGGAGGAAAAGCAGGGAAGGTCAAACTGTGGAGGTATGGATCTTGAAGAGTGTAGAGAGATACTAGCACAGTGGGGGGGGGTGTACCTTTATACTTCTTCAAAAGATTGACGTGGCACAACTGGGTCCTCCGCCACCTATCTGGAGTCTCAAGAACGTAGTTGTGGTTATTTCTGCACTCCTTGATGCGGTAAGGTCCTGAAAATCTATTTTGCAATAGAGTACCAGGGATCGGAAATATGCTAAAACGAAGTCTCCTGCTTTAAATTTCCTGATTTTACTGTGTTTGTCAAAATGAATCTTCATCCTATCTTGAACTTTTAATAAATTATCGTTGGCAAATTTATGTAGTCTCTCTAGAATGTGCTTTAAGTTTTGAAGAAACTGGGGCACATACAGAGGGTCACTGAAGGTGACATTACGTAGAGAGTCTTTAAAAGCTTTAAGAGGAGTACGGCACTTACGTCCGTAGAGCATCTCATAAGGAGACACTCCTAGAGACTCCTTTGGGAGACTTCTGAAAATGCACATGATGATGTCAAGTTGTTTATCCCAGTCTTTCATAGTTTCATTGCAAAATTTCTTTAGGAGTGATTTTATAGTCTGGTGACTACGTTCAAGAGAACCCTGTGAAGCAGGATGATAGGGGCTGGACAATACCTGAGTGATGTTGAACTCTTCCAGTGTCTTCTTGAAGAGATCACTGGTGAAGTTGTTGCCACAGTCACTTTGAATCTCCCGAGGAAATCCATATTGTGTAAAGATCTTCAACAGTTGTTTCACTACAATAGCAGCCGTAATGTTCCTTACAGGAACTGCTATGGGGAATCTGGTGGTTGGACACAGGATGGTTAGTATATAAGCGTTGCTAGAACTGATCCGAAGTAAAGGACCAACACAGTCTATGATGAGTCTGTGAAAGGGTTCAGAAGGCACCGGTGATAGGAATGAAAGGAGCCTTGGGAATAGAGATGTTGGGTTTTCCTGCCAACTGACATGTATGACACTGCTGTACATAAGATTTTATATCCTTAATCATACCTGGCCAGTAATAGTCTTGTCGGATGGCGTGATAGGTTTTATTAAAACCGTAGTGAGAAAGCTCTCCGTGGGCCAGGTGTAAAATATCGGGCCGTAGGCTGGTGGGAACTACTAGTTGATCGACATTAGCCCAATCGTCATCCTCTGCTAGTTTGCTGGGTCGGTACCTGCGGTAGAGCAACTGATTCTCTATAAAGAACCCAGGAATACTATCAGATTGAGTCTCGGCCTGGAAGAATAATGGTGTTAATGAGGGATCCTCCCTCTGAAACTTACGGAACTCCAGCATAGTAAGATTCGGTGGTAGATTCTGATGGTCTTGAGGGTCAGCTGTTGAAGCAGAGTCAGCTGTTTGCGGGCGTGCAGCTTGCACACGGGTTGTCACCAAAACCGGAGGAGAAACTTCATCACTTTCTTTGACCTCTGCTGGAATATACTTAAGGATGGGGTTTTCCACGACAGAGTCACATACCTGGGGTTTGTCCATGATGATTAAGTTGGAAGGTTGTAGATCTTCGGCCAAATCGTTGCCCAGGAGAAGTTTTACCCCTGACATGGGAAAAGGCCTTTCCCAGATGGCGACTTGGATCTCACCTTGTACGAAAGGACAATCCAGGTGGATTCTGGCGATTAGATACGGAGTGGTAGCAGTGAGGCCAATGATAAGGACCGTATCCCCGGTGTAGGTAATGTTAGGCACAGCCGATTTCAAAATTATAGACTGAAGAGCAGCTGTGTCCCTCAAAGTTTTCACTTTGAAACATCCCTCCGAATCTGAACTGTTGGCAGAGATAGTTCCAGGGTATAGGTGTTTGCTGAAGAGAGAAAGATCATTAACAGGAACACCAATATTCATCACAGGCTTACCGGACTTAGGAGGAATTGGTTTGGGTTTAGGAGTTTCACTGTAGCCTTTGTATTGGGCTTTTCCACATTTACTATGTTATGTCCATAGAGCTTGCAATACTTACAATATAATTGAGAGCTTGCTTGGTACTCACTTTGTCATAATCAGACCAAGACTTCTTACTGGAAGATGTGTTAACTGTTAATCTGTGTATAAGGCTGTAGGTGTCAACCGACTTCGCACATCTGATGAGGTCGGTTTTCTCTTTGTCTGCTAAGTGAAGACGGATGGGAGCAGGAACACGTCGAAAGAATTCCTCGACTAGAATGAGGTTGACGAGTTCTGAAAATGTAGAAACATGGGCTGCTTCCAGCTATTTCATGAAATATCTTTTCTTAGTATTGGCAAATTCTAAATAGGTGGTGGTACTTGCCTTTATATAATCACGGAATTTTCGTCTGTAGCTTTCGGTGGAGAGAAGGTAGGCGTCTAGAATGGCTTGCTTTAGGGTCTGGTAGTCATTCTCAGACGCTAAGGTACTGAGAGTAACCGCAGTTCTATCTGTAAGATGCACTCTGAGAAGTATAGACCACTGATCTTCATGCCAGCTAAGTTTTTTAGCTAGGGCCTCAAAAGTAGTAAAAAACACATCTATCTCTGTCTCAACGAATGGTGGCATTAACATACATGCCTTGGAGATGCTAAAGCTTTCTGAAAGTTTAGCTTCAGCTTGTTGGTGCCGAGTAATGTGTGTAGTTTCCAAGTCGAGTTCTCTTCTATGGTATTCTAGAGTATTATCGGCTTGCTTCTTATCGTGTTCACATTGTATCTCCAGATCACATTCTCTTAATTCAACCTGCTCACGTTGTAGGGCCGCTTGGCATTCTTTTACAGCAGCCTCACGTTCCTGTTCTTCTGTCTTTAGAGCAGCCTCACGTTCCTTTAGGACAGCCTGTTCTTTCTGGAATTGTAGAGCTTCGTTTTGGTGTTCACACTACTTTCGGTAGTTCTAACTTTAGCTTCATAGCTGCCAGAACCTGCCGGTCTGCAATGGAATAGTTCGTGAGAATCAGAGTCTATAATTCCATTATCAAAGAGGTGGTCAAGGATAAGGTTATGCAATTCACTTTTGTTGGCTCCATGGGGAACATCTAGATGGTACTCATGTGCTAGAGTTTGTAATTCTGTCTTCCTGGCACGAATTAAGTTCCCTACTTCATTTGCTGGATCTCTGCGAAATGCTGAGAAACTAAACATTTTGAGATATCAAACAGACGTATAGAGAATGTACCTGTGTTAGTATAAGTGTCAGTAACAGGATGACGTGGCAACCAGTGACTATCCTGCGGGAATTCAATCGTTAATGTGAAAACAACTAACGTTAATATTAGATATTAAATGATAAAATCAAAACGCAGGGAAATCTTGTACCCGGCACTCAATATACGAGAATAGGGGCAAGAAAATCCTACTAAAATAAATGAAACTTGATAGTTTCAAAAGTGAAAGGTAGTCCAAAACGTAGGGATACCTTGCCGGGTCTCTGTAGGACAGAAGCAGGGGGTTTCCTACTTAACTAGATGACACTTACAGAATTTGCGTTCTTTGTGCTCTGGAAAAGACTGCCAATTGCCTTCCTGTGTAAGTATCATAATCTCTGACCGACGTATAGGGGTGCGAGTGTCAACTGGTGACGAGAACTGCTGCTGAGGTCCCACTTCAACAGCGAAGTCCGTGCTAGAAGAACTATGGCCCTCTTTATCCTCCTTCGGTCGGATTGCAGAAAATAGGGTGCGTGGCCCGAAGACAAACCAAAGTACCAGGGTACCAAAGGGGGTGACCTGTCGAAAATTAGAAATAGTCTAGGGACGAGAAAGGTGGAATACACGAGTAATAACACCGAGGGATCAACAACCAATTAAGAGTGACTGGCCACCAGACACCACGTAATCCACAGTCATCCAACAGTCATAAAATGTTACACTTGGGAAGCACAAAATACACAGCACCATAAAAACTATTGAAAGTTATGAAATTAGTGAAAAAGCAACGTGTAACAAAGCCAAGTACACTTACACAAATTGAAATGACTGATCTAGTATCAGTACCTGAGTGAAGCTCCTAGGACAGACCCCCATTAATGAGACGAGAAATCTAGGTGTTAAGGCAGTCTTCTCTATGGCTGGTGGAAATGCCAATCACATTAGAAAAAAAAGAAAACAAAAATGTTGACTGCTTGGCGGTTGTCTTCCTGTGGTAAAGTGAGAGGGAAAAGCACTCAAAACAAATTCTATAAATAATGAACTTTAATTTACTTTAAACAAACACAAACAAAAAGATAATCCCTTGGCTATGTACAGTGATGATCAAAACAAAGTAAAAAACACAATATAAAATAAAATAAAGGCTACATTACTCTACAATTAGCAAGCCAAAAAATTAGTAAATGGTGCCGAGAATATTGGCTGGCTGAAACCTCCACTTAGTATACAGGACGTATGCTTAGATAGAATGCTAGAGCGTCAGCTCTAGAGCACAGAGAATATTCTGAGGCCAACTGCTCGTGCAAGAATATATATAAAGGCGAGCAGAGGGCGCTGGAGTCGCGTGAAGTCGCTGATTCACCAATGGAGAGAGAGTTGGCTTGAAGTTTTTTTTTTTTTTTTTTTTTATTTTTATAAAAGAATACACAATGTACAAAACAGACACCCGCCGAACAAACAAGTTATGAACATACACAGGACAATATAACAAAGGAAGTAAACCACGGATACACTAAACATACCCAACAAAAACCAAGAAAGAAAACACAGGACACAAGGCACAAAAAAAAAAAAAAAGAGAACCCAGAAACGGGGACAGTATGTACCACAAAAAACAGAACATGACATAAATAGCACACAATAGAAATAACATAAAATATAGGCACATCCACACAACCTTAAGTACAGAAATACAAAAGGAGAACGCACATACAAGCCCAGCCCAACAACCCAAACACAGGTGCATAAAAGTACAGAACAACAGGCCTCCGAAACCCCTAAGAGGCAAAATTACAAAACTACTGTTACGAACCCGGATCCAGCGTCCGAGCAAGGAGCAGTAACAACTACGCCATCTGTGGGTCAGCTCCCAAAACCCCCCCCAAACGAACGACGACACCGGATGAGGACGGCGAATATCGGCCACAAGGGCCAGTTTCCAGTCCTGTGCAGCTCACAACACAGCCGCTCCTGACCTCTGGTGAGGTGGTGCTCCGACGACAGCGCCATCTATGGACTGGATACGTCAGGTGTTTGTTCCCGAGCCCGTAAGTGAGATGTATTAGTGTCCCGGTTATTGATGACGTGTCTGTTTACAGAGTCGACCTGGGACCACTGTGTTGAAGGTTGAGTCAGTCTACCCGAGGCAGCCAGTCTCCATACTGTGAAGTTTGCTGCAGCTGTTGTGACGTCGTCCCCCCGGAAGAACACTGTGGTGTGTTAGCCTGCCAGTGGAGTGGCAGTGAAAGGATTTACCCGGGACCGACTGTTGGAGACGATCATCCACTGGGGTATTGAGGACAGGAGGGTGATTTGCGATATCACACGAGACTCCTGTCAAGGGCGTACCCCTTATATCGTTCGTGGAGTGGCCGTACCAGCCTTGGTGGCTCGGTACCTGCCAGCAGACCAGCTGGACGTGTGGTTGACGGCCTCCACAACGGTGCCCCCAGTGGACCTGCGTTTCGGCTGACCTGTGGCCCGGGTAGGCTCGGCATTCTCAGAGGACACGTCGTGAGGCCACGAAGAAGGCACCGAGAGTTATGGCACCAGCGTCTTCAGTAGAAGACATCGATTGAGGATTAATCCCCTTGTATAGTGTTAATACCCTCCCCCTGTGCACTTTTTGATTTTTATATATTTAATCGGTGATGGTACTAATTATAATATTAAGTTCTTAGCTTTCTTTCCCTACTCCCTTTAAGTTAATTGCGTCACGGATCTCATCCCTTGATAGCCAATACTGGCTTGGGAACGGATACATATATCTTCCTCTAACAACATCAGAGTAAGGACCCCGTTGCGTCCCGAGAGGGTCGTAACAACTACATTAAACAAAAAACATGGAAATACATACATTGAAAGTCAAACAGAAATAACTGAGTACATTTCTTTTTTTTCTTACTCCGTTTCCTCATGTATAATTAAAAAGACACAATACAAAGGCAGAACACAAAACACAAATCAAGAAAGAACAGATAAATAATACATAAATAGCACAAGGCAAAGTACATGGCACATAAAAAGAGAAATAACAATCAGTAATGGCAAAAAAACACTCATAACACAGGAACAGTAGTACATGAAAAGGGGGGGGGGGGAGGACAAAACATAGCCCGGGCACCCCAACCCCCCACACAGAAAATCACAAAAAAAAACAGAAGAGGCACGCTCCAAAGACATAGGAGCATATAAGCATACATACCATAAAGAACAAAAATGCACAAAACATAAAACCCATACAAGGCAAACAAAAAGGCCCACGCAGGAGCCAGGGAAAACATAAAAACCACACCCACACACAAGCACACCCAAACGAAACACACACCCACAGGAGCAACCACAACAGAAACAAAACAACCACACACACACACACACACACACCCCGCCCAACCCCCGCCGAGGAGGCCCATCGGAGGACCGGGGACCGAAAACAAACCGGAACAAGACCCACCCAGCCAACATCCACGAGCCCAACCCACGACCAATCACTCAAAAGCAGCCCCACGAACATACGCGCCAGTAAACCAACCACAAAAATCATCCGGAAAAGCACGCTGCAGCCACCACCAGGTGAACCGTAAGCGCCCTCTCAAAAACCCCAAAACCCTATCAACCCCATAACCCTCCCTCCGGCCAACCCACACACAATACACATAGTCAGCGACAAGAAGACAGAGCGTATTACGCACCCGTCGAGAGCCCCGCGGAAAAGACAAAAACAAAAACGGCAAAAAACCACCCCGACATCCCGGCCCACAAACCACGGCCAACACAGCACGAAACCAAGCAAGCAAACCACTCAGCCTCTCACAAAAATAGAAAACATGTAACTGAGTTTCAGGCAAACCACAGTGGACACATGCGTCAGAGGCACGCAAACCCAGCATGCACAACCGGTCATTTGTCGCCAACGACAAATGCAACATGCGAAACAACAACTCCCGCTGCTGCGGTGCCAAAAACCGCGCCCCTAACGCCGCCCACACCTCCCCCCAATCCCAACACGGGAATAAAGACTCCACCCGCGGCTGAACACGACAAAATAGAACCCCATAAATCGCCTTCACTGAGAGAGACATATAACCCGGACAACGACAGACAGCCCGAAGAATGTCCACCGCCCAGGAGTAAACAGGAGGGGTACAAAAGGCCACCTCCCGACAAACACCGCAATCCACCAAAAAACTAAACCGGACCGAACAATAAAAAATACACAAAGCATTGAGCCCCCCACCCAACGCTAAACCTTGACGCAACGAGACCCAGAACAGCGCCCGAGCCCTGGTAAACACATCAGGAATACCAACCCCACCTTCCCGCACCGCTAACACCAACGTCGAGCGACGAACCGGGTGGTAACGACCACACCACACGTACCTATAAACCTGACGTTCCAACCCCAGAGCCAGCCGGCGATCTAGGGGGAAACACCGAGCCACGAACCAGACACGTGACAGAACTTTACAAGTAACAAGCAACGCCCGCTGATAAATTGTTAACGGGCGCGCAGCCAACAACCGCAACACCAACACTACGAGAAACCGCACCCCAATTAAATTCCAAAGATCTCTCATAAGAAACGAACCAGGTGATCCCAAGAACACGCAGAGAGGAGACCACCGGAAACCAAGACCCCTCCCACACAAGGCGAGAGGACCACCCACCGATACCCATAAGACCAGATTTGGCACGATTGACCTGGGCCCCAGTGGCCAACTCAAACCTCTCAACCACGACCTGGACAGCCTGAACAGAACCAGCAGAGGCCACGAACAGGATGGTATCATCCGCATAACCACAGATGGGTAACCGAAGATCAGAAGGCAGCCAGGGGGGACGGATTAACGCACAAGCCTTGACCGCCCGAAAAAAGGCTCCTGAAAGAGCACATAAAGGAGCATGGAAAGCGGACAACCCTGCCTCACCGAACGGCGGACAGGGAAAGGAGCACTCAAGAACCCATTGATGCAAATCCGACTGCAACACTGAGCGTACAACATACGCACCCAACGAACAAACAAAGGCGGAAAACCAAGCCTCTCTAACACACGAAAAACAAAAGCTAACGAAACACGGTCAAAAGCCTTAGACCAATCCAGGCAAAGCATCGCTGCAGACAAGCGAGAGCCCGACACGTACAGAAGCACATCCCGAAATAACGCATTGCACTGCAGTAACGAGCGACCTGGAACACCACAAAACTGTTCCACGGAAACCACAGACGCAACCACACGGCGACACCGACCAGCTAAAGTCTTGGACAGGATCTTATAGTCCACATTCAACAAAGTAATGGGTCTCCAGTTCGAGAAGAACTGCAAATCGCCCGGCTTCGGGAGCAGCCGCACAATCCCAACGCACTGAGATACAGGCAGAATGCACCCCCGGAGGCAAGTCCGGACCACCTCCAAAAGAACATCACCCAACACATCCCAAAAGGCAACATAAAACTCGACAGGAAGTCCATCCGAGCCCGGCACCTTCCCGGAACGAAACGACCTCACCACACCGAAAAGCTCCCCCAACGAAACATCTTCCTCCAAACCAACACAATCAGCAGCAGACAACCCCGGAGCACAACCACCCAAAAAACCTTCCGCAATCGCGAGCGTCCCCTACCACCTCCCCATAGAGCGCAACCAACTCTTGCCGCACATAATGCAACACACCACCGGTGTCCGAAACAACAGACCCATCCGGCCGTTGCAGAGCCGTAAAAAGAACACCGTCCCGCGCAGCCTTCACCTTCCCTAAAAGATAAGGAGAGAGCCGTTCCCCGTCAACACGTTCACTCACACGAGCACGCACACGAACACCCTCGGCCCACTCATTCCGCAAACCACAAATACGCTCCTTACACTCCGCAATCTCCCCAAAACAGTCAATCCCAGCATTGTACCGCACATACAACCGCGAAAGCCTCGCCTGGAACAACCGTAGCAACCCAAACCTTCCAGCAGCCTCACGTTTGGCAGCCACCCGAAAAAACAACCGACATTGCTCCTTACACCACTCCCACCAATCTAAAACAGAAGGAAAATCACACCGCCGGGCGAGAACCCCGACCCACCAAACCCGAAACTGCCCACAAACCCTCGGAGAACGCAACAACCCACAATTCAGCTTCCACCACCCCGCGCCGACCCGTACCTGACTGGGCACACCAACCCGGACCACCACGAGACTATGGTCCGAGAAAGCAACCGGGACAGTGTGGAAAGCAAACACAGAACACCCCCCGCCAGTAACATACACGCGATCAATCCGCGAACGCGCCCCATGCGCAGCAAAAGTAAAGGACAACTCGCCCCCATAGAGCACAGCAGCATCCTTGAAACTGCAAGAACGCACCACCTCCAGCAGTGCACCCGAGACATTCTGCGGGCGGGCGCTACTACAGTCCCGCGCACTCGTCACACAGTTAAAATCACCACCAAAAACCATACTCCGCGTATCATGACGCAGGAAAGGGAGAAGCCCCACCCGAAAAAACTCCTCCCGTTCCCGACGGCGAGCCACCCCCGAGGGGGCGTACACCGTCAGGAACGGAAGAACGACCCCCAAAAACTCAACCCTCACAAACAAAACCCGCCCATCTTCATCCATCTCCGTGTGAAGCACAGAGAAGGAAGCCCTCCTAGAAAACAACATATGCGTCCCCCCGAAGGACGTCCTCGGCGGGTTGAGCACAACATGAAAATGCGCACTTAAACACTGCAGCACAGACACCTCACGAACATTATGCTCCTGGATCAGAGCCACATCCACACGCTGCTCCTGCAGAACATCCAACAGGCCCAACTGGACCCCAAGATCATTCAAACCACGAACATTCAAAGACGCACAGACAACAGAGGGCGCCATCGGGAGAACCTCAGGACACCCCCAACCCAACGCGTCCCCCAGGGGACACAACCGCACCCGCAGCGGGAGCCACATCCACACCACCAGGCTCAACCCCCTGCCGCACCCTGGAAGACGACCGGCCAGGAACCGCCTTCAAAATCACAGGAGACACACCATGCGAAGAGGGCGCCCCAGGCGTCGAGGACACCATCCACAGTTTTTCCACTGCCTCCGCCGCCCCGAGCCCGACACCACGCTCAGTGCCCCGCTCATCCCCAGATCCCGCTTCCGAAGGGGGAGGAGGAACCACTGGAGAAGCGGAGGGAGGAGCACCAGCCAAAGGCACACCACCCGAAGCCTCGATCCTCTTCCCAAGGGGGCCCCTGCTGTGCGACCGATCCCTCGGAGCGCGCTTTCGTCGAGGAACAGAAGAGCCCAATGCAACCACAGGAGGCACAGCACAAGCGACAGCAGGCGGCTGCGCCACGGCACCAGCATCAGGAACACCGCTAGGCTGGCCGTCAGGAGACACAGTATCAACACCGCCCCTGGCCTCGGGAAGCACACTGGCCACTGCACACGGGTCGCCCTCCGGCACTACACCACACACGTCGGATTCCAAGGAGACACTCGGGTCGCGATGTACCTCCGCCGCCACCAGCATAGGCGCACCCGAAGCAGGAGCCGCGAGAGCATCAGAGTCAACAGACAGAGCAGAGGACCCAGCAGCAGACGGAGAGGTAGGTACAGCTGGGGCCGACGCCTCCAGAGGCACACTCACAGAGCCCGGGCCCGCTGGGGGCGCCCCAGCCTCCGGCAGAAGTGGAAAATCATCCGCATGGAAAACCGATGGGTCCTCCGGGCGAGGGGCACGGCAAGCTGCAGCGAAATGGCCTACCTCACCACACCGGAAACAGGAGTGAGTCTGCCCCTGGTAGAACACACGCACATAAAACCCACACACAGCCACCCGAGAGGGAATAGCCCCAGAGAGCCGCATGCGCAAAGTACGGGCACCCATACGGAGCCCCTTCAGGCGCCCACTAAGCAGACAGGCATGACGCTGCCCCACCACCTCACCATACCGACGGAACGCGGCGGACAGCTCCTCCTCAGGAAACTGCACCGGCGCACCATGAACGCTCACATACGTCAGGGGGCCCCACGGATCGGAGACCTCCACCGTCACAGCAGAACCTGGAAGTACATGCGTCCGTGTACCCCATCGACGCACAAACAGCTGATACACCTGCGCCGAGGAGAACGTCACCGCTACCCGGGTAGGGGAAAGTTTCTCAACACCGTAGAGATCTTGGTACTCAACACGCATGACGTCCATAAGGGCAACCTCCACCAAAGGCCAGTCAATGGGGGCCGAGAAATCAAGCCGGGCGGTGTCGACCCGGCGAACACGGCCACCACTAGTCGACGCCATGACACCCGCCAGGCCCCGGCCAATGGCCGCACCACACCGTCAACAAGACGACCACCACGCAGCAGGTACAGGTCAACACTGACAGCCCGGGCCGAACGTCAGCGCCCTCCGGTAGCAGAGCGGCGAATCGTCAGCACAAAATACACAGCACCATAAAAACTATTGAAAGTTATGAAATTAGTGAAAAAGCAACGTGTAACAAAGCCAAGTACACTTACACAAATTGAAATGACTGATCTAGTATCAGTACCTGAGTGAAGCTCCTAGGACAGACCCCCATTAATGAGACGAGAAATCTAGGTGTTAAGGCAGTCTTCTCTATGGCTGGTGGAAATGCCAATCACATTAGAAAAAAAAAGAAAACAAAATTGTTGACTGCTTGGCGGTTGTCTTCCTGTGGTAAAGTGAGAGGGAAAAGCACTCAAAACAAATTCTATAAATAATGAACTTTAATTTACTTTAAACAAACACAAACAAAAAGATAATCCCTTGGCTATGTACAGTGATGATCAAAACAAAGTAAAAAACACAATATAAAATAAAATAAAGGCTACATTACTCTACAATTAGCAAGCCAAAAAATTAGTAAATGGTGCCGAGAATATTGGCTGGCTGAAACCTCCACTTAGTATACAGGACGTATGCTTAGATAGAAGCGTCAGCTCTAGAGCACAAAGAATATTCTGAGGCCAACTGCTCGTGCAAGAATATATATAAAGGCGAGCAGAGGGCGCTGGAGTCGCGTGAAGTCGCTGATTCACCAATGGAGAGAGAGTTGGCTTGAAGTGGTAGTTTGGTGATCGACGAGGGTAGTGTGGCGACAGCGAGGAGGGGGGAGTGGAGTGAATGTAACCCCTTAGTAGAGACGTCTGTTATTCCACTTCTATGATATTCGTGAATGTGGTATCTTGATTTTGCAGACGTATAGAAGTAACGAGATGTAGGAAAGAGCAGGCTAAATCACTCTTGAAAGAGATTACTGTCACAATATATATATATATATATATATATATATATATATATATATATATATATATATATATATATATATATATATATATATATTGTGACGGTGTTCCCCTCCTTATATTTCTCCCACGCCAGCTGTAAGAGTCATATCCACTTTACCCGAACGTTCTCTACATTCCGGGGAACAATTTGACATATGTGGGAGCATTAGGTGTTCTGGCGTTGGCGAGAAATTCGCAAAAGAAGAGTGTTTTGGCCAGTGGTTTGGGCCCTTTAGGACGCCAAGATGGCGCCGGCCCCTATGTTTTCCCGCCAAGACGTTGTGACGTCAGTGGCACCAGATTGGCCAAGAACAGTGACGTGGCACATGGAGCCAATGAGAAACGCCCCTGGCAAGTATGACGTCACGAGTGCAGGGGGGTCTGGACGGCGCGAGCCGTGGCGCCCAGGAGTTTGACACGACACGTCGAGGAAGTCGGACGTCCGATCGGGGATCCTGTCAGTCTGACAGTTTCGCCCATCTCCGGTGGATTTACGCATCACCTGTAGACTGCAAGCACCCTGTGAGGTCTTCCTGAACTCCGTGTAAGGAATTGACGAGAATCGCGCAACAAGTGCTCCAGTGACAGGTGCTTTGCAAGAAGTGAGGTCTGAGCAGTGACGTGCGGGACGACTGTGAAGTCTCACCAGTTAGGTGATGACGTAGCTGCTTGGCCAATCCACCATGAGGCAGTGACAGTGGATTTTACGCGTCATCCTGTAGTCTGCAATCACCCTGTGAGTTCATCCTATATTCCATGTGTTAGACCGAAGAAGGAATTGACGAGAAATGAGCAGCAAGTGCTCCAGTGACAGGTGTGTTGCAAGAAGTGAAGTCTGAGCAGTGACGTCCGGGACGACTGTGCAGTTTCACCAGTTTAGGTGACGACGTAGCGGCTGGGCCAATCCACCGAGAGGCAGGAGAAGAACGAAATTAACTGGGAATCAGGACGACTGCAGCCGAGAGAAAGGACTGCAGACGTAGTTGTGAGGAGAAGTCGGCGGCCAGGAGACCAACTCCAACACTTCAAGAGGTTGTGGAGGAGCACAGGCCTGTAGAGGAAGGAGCACGGTGAAGACACGTTTTTGAGTGTTGCTTGGGTTCCTGGAGAGAGCATCAGTGTGTGTGGGGGTGTTCCCTCCAACGAGTCGAGAGCCGGGACCAGGAGCTACAATTCAACTCTCAACAGAGGACAAGTCCACATCATTAAGGTGGAAGTAGGTAATTCAGTTTTCCCTCCCCATTCCCCTTTAGTCAGCTATTTAGCCAGAGTATCTTCTATGTCGTGAGCAGGGGTCACCAATGTCTATGTCATAGTAAGGTACAGTTGTGCAGAGAGATGCTGTAGAGAGCTCTCGCGAAATATATATGTGGTGTGTGAGTGAACTTGTGATTTATTGAAGAGTGTGCTGTGTCGAGGACATTTACATTTATGTGACATTAATATTATAAGTTTGTGTCAGAGAATATATATATATAAATGTACCATTTATTAGTATAAGGCTCTGTGCCCCGTATTGACTCATTATTACTAATATTGATGAAATGATCTATATATAGGCTGGAGTATGGAATAGTATATTCATGTGTACAGTGATTTACTGTGTTATTGCCATTGAAGTAATCTATTGTGTTTAATGCCAGTACAGAGAGTTACGGTGTTTATTGCCATTATAGTGATCTACTGTGCTTATTGACAGTACAGTGAGCTGCTGTTTTTATTGGCAGTATAGCGATTTACAGTGTTTATTGACAGTATAATAATTTACTGTGTTTACTACAATTGTAGTGATTTACTGTGTTGATTGCCAGTATTGTGGTTACCATGAATTTAAAGAAATAGGCGCTTAACGCCAGGACAACAAGTACAGAGAGAGTATACAGTGAGGGGGCGTGGCAGCTGGGAATGTGGAGCGGTGGGGGAGTGTTGCCATTGCGTTGGGTTCCAAATTTATGAAGAGAGTTCCAAATTTATGAAGTACATTTGCTGCTATGTACTTCATTGCCTTGTTGTTGATCCAGAGCTATAATACTTTAATATTTTAAGTAAAATACAAAACCACCTTCGTGTTTGTATTATCCCTCCATTACTTGTTGCTATTGAGATTATTGAGTCCATTGAAAGAAAGAGAGTGATTGAGATATAAACCTGCCTGTTACTAGATATTTAGTGTGCTCTCTGCCACTACTACCACAATTCCACAATACCATTGGAGTGTTACTGGACACGGGAAACACCAGTTGGCAACCTTTAGTGAGCGGTAGGGCCTTTGTCGGGGCGGGCACATGATCGAGAGAGAAGTGATCGTGTTCCCACTCGCCTTCAGGCTATAAGGCCGGCCGGAAGTAGACTGGGAGACTCTCCAGGAGAACAGTGGCACCTTGAGGATGGGGTGAAGACCCGCAGGGCTACAGTAAGTAACAGTTACCTCTACTAGTACTTGGTGGTGACTGGTGAGAGGGAGTGTAACCTCGACTTTGGCACTATTGCCAGGATATTAAGTCCGAGATTTAGATTAACCCCGACATTGGCGACCTTGCCAGGATATTAAGTACGGTTACTTACGCGAAACCCAGACAATATATATATATATATATATATATATATATATATATATATATATATATATATATATATATATATATATATATATATATATATATATGCAATTGACGATCACAAAACACTGATCATTTTATGCGGAAAATCCACAGAGAAATATGAAATGAGGTGAACCTCATTTCACCACAACGTTCACCTCATTTCATATTTCTCTGTGGATTTTCCGCATATATATATATATATATATATATATATATATATATATATATATATATATATATATATATATATATATATATATATGTATATGTATATATATATATATATATATATATATATATATATATATATATAGCCAGAACGATATATATATATATATATATATATATATATATGTCGTACCTAGTAGCCAGAACTCACTTCTCAGCCTACTATGCAAGGCCCGATTTGCCTAATAAGCCAAGTTTTCATGAATTAATTGTTTTTCGACAACCTAACCTACCTAGCCTAACCTAACCTACCTTTTTGGGCTACCTAACCTAACCTAACCTATAAAGATAGGTTAGGTTAGGTTAGGTAGGGTTGGTTAGGTTCGGTCATATATCTACGTTAATTTTAACTCCAATAAAAAAAAATTGACCTCATACATAATGAAATGGGTAGCTTTATCATTTCATAAGAAAAAAATTAGAGAAAATATATTAATTCAGGAAAACTAGGTTTATTAGGCAAATCGGGCCATGCGTAGTAGGCGGAAAAGTGCGTTCTGGCTACTAGGTACGACATATATATATATATATATATATATATATATATATATATATATATATATATATATATATATATATAGCCAGAACCTAGTAGCCAGAAAGCACTTCTCAGCCTACTATGCAAGGCCCAATTTGCCTAGTAAGCCAAGTTTTCATGAATTAATTGTTTTTCGACTACCTAACCTACTTAACCTAACCTAACATAACTTTTTCGGCAACCTAACCTAACCTAACCTATAAAGAGAGGTTAGGTTAGGTTAGGTAGGGTTGGTTAGGTTCGGTCATATATCTACGTTAATTTTAACTCCAATAAAAAAAATTGACGTCATACATAATGAAATGGGTAGCTTTATCATTTCATAAGAAAAATATTGGAGAAAATATATTAATTCAGAAAAAACTTGGCTTATTAGGCAAATCGGGCCTTGCATAGTAGGCCGAAAAGTGCATTCTGGTTATTAGGTACGACATATATATATATATATATATATATATATATATATATATATATATATATATATATATATATATATATATATATATATGTCGTACCTAGTAGCCAGAACGCACTTCTCAGCCTACTATGCAAGGCCCGATTTGCCTAATAAGCCTAGTTTTTATGAATTAATGTTTTTTCGACTACCTAACCTACCTAACCTAACCTAACCTAACGTTTTCGGCTACCTAACCTAACCTAACCTATAAAGATAGGTTAGGTTAGGTTAGGTAGGGTTGGTTAGGTTTGGTCATATATCTACGTTAATTTTAACTCCAATATAAAAAATTGACCTCATACATAATGAAATGGGTAGCTTTATCATTACATAAGAAAAAAAATAAAGAAAATGTATTAATTCAGTAAAACTTGGCTTATTAGGCAAATCGGGCCATGCATAGTAGGCTGAGAAGTGCGTTCTGGCTACTAGGTACGACATATATATATATATATATATATATATATATATATATATATATATATATATATATATATATGTATATGTATATATGTGTGTGTGTGTGTGTGTTGTACCTAGTAGCCAGAACACAGTACTTGGCCTACTATGCAAGGCCCGATTTGCCTAATAAGCCAAGTTTTCCTGAATTTATATATTTTTCAATTTTTTTTCTTATGAAATGATAAAACTATCCATTTCATTATGTATGAGTTAATTTTTATTAAATTTAAGTTAAAACTGTCGTAGATATATGACCAAACCTAACCTAACCTATCTTAACCTAACCTATCCTAACCTAACCTAAAATATCACAACTAAGTAAATAATTTATGTTCTTAATATAATATAACAATAATAATTCAAATATACTTATTGGAAACAATTTATTGAAAGTAAAGAAAATCACTCGGCTTATTAGGCAAACCGGGCCTTGCATAGTAGGCCGAGAAGTGCGTGTGTGTGTGCTCTCTGTAAACTACGTTATTTTTATATTTTAATGACAAAGTCATGCTTTCATATCTAATTTCCTCCGATGAACTTTGGGTTCAACACTAACAACACGACCATAATAATTGTCCTGTCACCACAACCACCACAACTGGGAAGGCCACTACCCTCACAACTAGCTACATTATCAACACCACCAGCATTATGATAATACAATAAAAACAACGACAGCAAGAATTAGAACATACCCATTACTGCGAGCACCACTTTACACATCATATATCAGTGATAGATATATACTCGGTGCTCACAAACATATATTCCAACTGATGATCTGGTAAAACTGTAGGAAATGCCTCACTATTTTTGGTGATACTCAATCATTGACCATACTGAATGCATTGCAAGTGGGTTACGTTGACAACACAGTCATCCAGTTGGTGACAATGTTGACACACTCACACCACACGCTGCTCCAGGTACCTCAACAACCAGTTGGTGCTGAAATATTGAGCGACTTCACATCAACTATAGATGGATGACCCCAAGACCAATGTTGTTACGAGAGATCAGGATACATAATGTCAGATGATGTGCATATGTGACATAGTGTATATATATTCAGTGCACACGAACACAAACACACACATTCATATACACACACCCACACACACTAAGGGCCCAGGTTCGATTCCCAGCTTAGGCAGAAACAAATGACCGGAGTTTCTTTCACCCTGATGCACTGTTCACCTAGCAGTAAATAGGTAACTGAGAGTTAGACATCTGCTTTCTGGGGATGTGTGTACTCACCTAGTTGTACACACCTAGTAGTGCTTGCAGGGGTTGAATTTTGGCTCTTTGGTCCCTCCTCTCAACCGTCAATCTACTAGTGAACAGATTCCGGAGCTTCTCGAGCTCTATCATATGTATATTTGAAACTGTGTATGGAGTCTGCCTCCACCACATCACTTCCTAGTGTATTCCATTTACTAACTACTCTGACATAGAAAAAGTTCTTTCTAATGTCTGTGTCGAGCATTTGGGTATTCAGCTTCCACCTGTGTCCCCTAATGCGTGTACCACCCGTGTTAAATAATCTATCCTTGTCTACCCTGTAAATTACTCTGAGAATTTTGTATGTGGTGATCAGGTTTCCCCGAGCTCTTCTGTCTTCCAGCGACGTGAGGTGCTGTTCACTTAGTCTTTTTTCGTAACTCATGCCTCTTAGTTCTGGGACTAGCACAGTGGCATACCTCTGAACTTTTTCCAGCTTCGTCTTGTGCTTGCCAAGGTACGGGCTCCATGCTGGGGCCGCATACTCCATGATCGGCCGTACATTCCTGGTTCACAAGGTTCTGATGGATTCCTTACACAAGTTTCTGAAGGCAGTTCTGATGTTAGCCAGCCTCAAATACGCCGCCGATGTGTGTGTACTCACCTAGTTGTACTCACCTAGTTGTGTTTGCGGGGGTTGAGCTCTGGCTCTTTGGTCCCGCCTCTCAACTGTCAATCAACTGGTGTACATATTCCTGAGCCTATTGGGCTCTATCATATCAACATTTGAAACTGTGTATGGAGTCTGCCTCCACCACAACACTACTTAATGCATTCCATTTGTTAATCCTTAAGTTGCGCAAGACATTGTATGATGCTTTGAGTGACTTGCAGTAAATTGAGCATGGCATCATATGATGCTTTGGAGTACCGTGCAAGATTTAAACGGCCCGCGGATACACGGGGTCACCACACCTTCATCAGGGCTCTTGTAAACAGACGCCATATAAAAAATAAATCGTGGGCCAAATTCCCAGGTGTGAGGGGCCTCAGTATCGAGTGAGCTACCAAGCCTGACACATGCAGCATCAGCTCACAGCACTGCTGTTCACCTTGTGACCACAGCATCGCCTAAAAATGCCATAATATACATGTTCTTGCTATTTTTTAGCGATGATATTATAACAGAAGACCCCTGACTGTGATAAAACTGACCAGGGTTCTGATAATAACAGGATTGTGGTGATATTTAGCGCTGTGCTCCATGGAGGGAGGAGTAATGCTGTGGGAGGGAGGGTGGTGGCGTTGTCTTCTGACTGTGTGTGGCCACCTTTTATTGACTGCACTCACCATACCAGCTTAGTGGTTCGCTATGGTGAACACAAATGTAGATATTTATATATAACGTCTGTATATAAAAGCAAAAACAGTATGGTGGGAGGAGAATGGTGGCAAGTCAGGTGAGGTGAAGGAGGGAGGGAGTGGCAGCCAGTGGTGGGCTGCCACTCAGCATGCCAACTTAGTGGTTCGTTATGGTGAACACGAATGTAGATACTTATATATAACGTCTGTATATAGTGAATAAAAGCAAAAATAGTATTGTGGGAGGAGAATGCGGGCGAGTGAGGTGTTGAGGGAGTGAGTGGCAGCGAGTGGCTGGCTGGTGTGTGTGTCAGTCACTCCTCGTTACTTTTTGACTCATAATAGCTACTTAGTGGTTCGATATGGTGAACAAAACATGCAGATACTTATATATAACCTGTGTATATAGTGTAATAACCGACAAAGTATTTGTTCACTGTTTGATGAACATAATTGAATCAACAATATGCAAATCATATTTTTGAGTAGTGATGATTCACTCATTTTTATTATATAAATACATCACACTACACACTATTGTATAATATTACAGCAAAAAACTACGAAAAGTCAATCAGAGACATTGAAATAATTAGGTAATTATCTCTTTGTTTCAACTCCGAACTGACAGCTGGCGAGCAACAGACCGCCTGGGACGCACGCTGAGTCAGCGCCTGTTTTTTGTCAGACTTCCCCGCCCTATAGCGGGCAATATATGCCACTTACGATTTTTTTATTATTTTTCCCATGATCAGTGAACACAAATTAACAGGTTTAGAAGAAAAATATTATTTTCTTTTTTTTGGTAGGCGCCTGTGGGTGACACATGCTAAATAGGCAGGCGCCATACAAGGGTTAACTACCCTGACACTGAAAAAATTCTTTCGAACGTCTCTGTGGCTCATCTGGGTACTAAGTTTCCAACTGTGTCTCTTTGTTCGTGTCCCACCCGTGCTAAAGAGTTTGTCTTTGTCCACCCTGTCAATTCCCCTGAGAATTTTGTAGGTGGTTATCATGTCTCCCCTTACTCCTCTGTTTTCCAGGGTTGTGAGGATCAGCTCCCTTAGCCTTTCCTCGTAACTCATTCCTCTCAGTTCCGGGACCAGTCTGGTGGCATACTTCTGACTCTTCTCTAACTTCGTCTTGTGTTTAACTAGGTATGGACTCCAGGCTGGAGCTGCATACTCGAGGATTGGTCTTACATAAATGGTATACAGGGTCCTGAACGATTACTTACACAAGTTTCTAAAGGCAGTTCTTATATTGGCCAGTCTAGCATTTGCCGCTTATGATATCCTTTTGATGTAGGCCTCTGGGGACAGGTTCGGGGTGATATCGACCCCCAGATCTTTCTCTCTATTTGACTCTTGTAGGATTTCACCTCCCAGATGGTACCTTGTGTTCAGCCTTCTGCTCCCTTCGCTTGATTTCATTACTTTACACTTTCCTGAGTTGAACTTTAGCAGCCATTTTTTAGACCATTCCTCCAGTTTGTCCAGGTCGTCCTGTAGTCTCTGTCTATCATCATCCGTTTTGATTCTTCTCATAATTTTTGCGTCATCAGCAAACATTGACAGGAATGTGTCTATACCCTCTGAAAGGTCGTTTACATATACTAGAAACAGGATGGGTCCGAGAACAGAGCCCTGTGGAACCCCGCTGGTGACATCTCGCCGCTCTGATGCCTCCCCTCTCACCGTTACTCGCTGTTTCCTATTGCTTAGATATTCCCTTATCCACTGGAGCACCTTACCTTTTACTCCTGCCTGCTGCTCCAACTTTTGCAACAGCCTTTTGTGAGGTACTGTGTCAAAGGCTTTCTGACAGTCCAAGAAAATGCAGTCAGCCCACCCTTCTCCTTCCTGCCTAATTTGTGTTGCTTGGTCATAGAATTCTATTAGGCCTGTGAGGCACGATTTACCATCTCTGAACCCATGCTGGTGGTGCATTACAAAGCTGTTTCCCTCCAGATGCTCTACGAGCCTTTTCCTCACCATCTTCTCCATCACCTTGCATGGTATACAAGTTAGGGAAACTGGCCTGTAGTTCAGTGCCTCTTGCCTGTCACCCTTTTTGTAAATTGGGACTACATTAGCTGTCTTCCAGCTTTCTGGAAGGTCCTCCGTTTCCAGTGACCTGTTAAACACCACAGAGAGTGGCACACTTAATGCTTCTGCACCTTCTTTTAGAATCCATGGTGAGATTCTGTCAGGCCCAACAGCTTTTGACACATTCAGCTCCAACAGATTCCTTTTGACCTCATCACTGGTGAGGTAAATATCCTCCAAGGTTGTTCGGTTTGCCTCCTCATTTAGTGCAGGGACCTCTCCTTATTCTATTGTGAAGATCTCCTGGAATCTGTTGTTGGGTTCTTCACACACCTCTTTGTCGTTCTCTGTGTATCTGTTCTCCCCTTTTCTCAGTTTCATCACTTCTTCCTTCACTGCTGTTTTCCTCGTGTGTGTTTGTGCTTGTTCCTCGTTTTTGTGTGTGTGTGTTAGTGTGGTTCCAAGGGGTTGTCATAGCCAGGGGGTGGTAATGGGGGACGAGCTCCCATGACCTATAAAATGCTCCTATACGGCATGCGTCTCAAATAGCCTCTGACAACCAAGCCCAACACCTGGCCTGCACGGGTGGCTTAGTTTTTATGTCCAGCGGAACTGCTTTTACTGATAGGAGAAGGGGCGAGGGCGTGCCTCTGGCGCCTTAAAACCAGCTGCTCCGGGTAGATGGGACTCGATAGCCTGGGAAGGCAGCCCAACTAAGGGAAGGAAAACCCTGAGTTTAAACCTCCGCTGCCTTGCGGCCATACCCCTTTTTTGGGAAAGGCTTCAGGAGTGAACCTCGAGGAAAAATCCGGAGTTGGTCCCCTAAGGCAGTTCGTTGTTGACGTCGACCTCGTTGTGGCAGCTCCTGCGACGGTGCTGGAACCATGTGTATTGGCATTTGCCTTTCTATTGGATAATTTCAGCAACGTGGAGAGGGGGGACCTGCTGCATGGGTAACAGCTTCTCCTCCATATCTACCTACCCAGGCTTTGCGCCCTGTCAGGGCGCAACTCCATAGTCTTCCGAGACTGAAGGATGCCTACTACTACTACTACTACTAGGGACAAATATATGCAGTAGATACAGAGGAAAAGTAGATTGGATAGAAAGGCGGGGTCTAAGAGCTAATATTTAGATTCAGCAGACACAAATATCAAATACACACACACACACACACACACCGGGTTCGATTCCAGGCGGAGGCAGTTACAAATGAGTTGACTTTCTTTCAGCATGTTCACCTAGCAGTAAATAGGTATCTAGGAATTACACTGATGTTACGGGCTGCTTCCTGGGGATGTGTGTTTGTGTGCGTTAGAGAGAAATACAGGTAGTAGATATAATAGAAGAAAGCGAGATTGGTTAGCAAGGCGGGGTCCACGAGCGAACAGCTCGATCCTGCAGACACAAATAATAAACACACACAGATCCACGTATCCTTCCAAAACATGAAGAACTGAGGTCTCCGGAAGCTATACACGGCGAAGGTGAGACTCGCTCTTGACTACGTATCCCCCAATGTCACAACACTCTCCACACCGCTACCACAGTGTCACAACACTCTTTACACCGCTACCACAGTGTCGCCACACTCTCTACATCGCTACCATAGTGTCACCACACACTCTACACCGCTACCACAGTGTCGCCACACTCTCTACACCGCTACCACAGTGTCACCACACTCTCTACACCGCTACCACAGTGTCACCACACTCTCTACACCGCTACCACAGTGTCACAACACTCTCTACACCGCTACCACAGTGTCACAACACACTCTACACCGCTACCACAGTGTCACAACACTCTCTACACCGCTACCACAGTGTCACAACACTCTCTACACCGCTACCAGAGTCACAACACTCTCTACACCGCTACCACAGTGTCACAGCACTCTCTACACCGCTACCACAGTGTCACAACACTCTCTACACCGCTACCACAGTGTCACAACACTCTCTACACCGCTACCACAGTGTCACAACTCTCTCTACACCGCTACCACAGTGTCACCACACACTCTACACCGCTACCACAGTGTCACAACACACTCTACACAGCTGCCACAGTGTCACAACACTCTCTACACAGCTGCCACAGTGTCACCACACTCTCTACACCGCTACCACAGTGTCACCACACACTCTACACCGCTACCACAGTGTCACAACACACTCTACACAGCTGCCACAGTGTCACAACACTCTCTACACAGCTGCCACAGTGTCACAACACACTCTACACCGCTACCACAGTGTCACAACACTCTCTACACCGCTACCACAGTGTCACAACACTCTCTACACCGCTACCACAGTGTCACAACACTCTCTACACCGCTACCACAGTGTCACAACACTCTCTACACCGCTACCACAGTGTCACCACACACTCTACACCGCTACCACAGTGTCACCACACACTCTACACCGCTACCACAGTGTCACAACACACTCTACACAGCTGCCACAGTGTCACAACACTCTCTACACAGCTGCCACAGTGTCACCACACTCTCTACACCGCTACCACAGTGTCACCACACACTCTACACCGCTACCAGTGTCACAACACACTCTACACAGCTGCCACAGTGTCACCACACTCTCTACACAGCTGCCACAGTGTCACCACACACTCTACACAGCTGCCACAGTGTCACCACACTCTCTACACAGCTGTCACAGTGTCACCACACACTCTACACAGCTGCCACAGTGTCACCACACTCTATACACAGCTGCCACAGTGTCACCACACTCTATACACAGCTGCCACAGTGTCACCACACTCTATACACAGCTGCCACAGTGTCACTACTCTCTACACAGCTGCCACAGTGTCACCACACTCTATACACAGCTGCCACAGTGTCACCACACTCTATACACAGCTGCCACAGTGTCACCACACTCTATACACAGCTGCCACAGTGTCACCACACTCTCTACACAGCTGCCACAGTGTCACTACTCTCTACACAGCTGCCACAGTGTCACCACACTCTATACACAGCTGCTACAGTGTCACCACACACTCTACACAGCTGCCACAGTGTCACTACTCTATACACAGCTGCCACAGTGTCACCACACTCTATGCACAGCTGCCACAGTGTCACCATATAAATTATTGACTTATTTATGTTAGTTTACGATAGGTTAGGTTAGGTTAGGTAGGGTTGGTTAGGTTAAGTCATATATCTACATGAGTTTTAACTCAAATTAAAAAAAATGAACTAATACATAATGAAATGGATTGTTTTATAATTTCATAAGATAAAAATTAAAAAAATATATAAATTTAGGAGAACTTGGCTTATTAGGCAAATCGGGCCTTGCATAGTAGGCCGAGACGTGCGTTCTGGCTACTAGGTACGACATATATATATATATATATATATATATATATATATATATATATATATATATATATATATATATTTATATATATATATATATATATATATATATGTTGTACCTAGTAGCCAGAACGTCGTACTCGGCCTACTATGCAGGGCCCGATTTGCCTAATAAGCCAAGTTTTCCTGAATTTATATAATTTTCTATTTTTTTTCTTATGAAATGATAAATCTGTCCATTTCATTATATATAAGTAATTTTGTTTAAATTTGAGTTAAAACTAACATAGATATATGACCGAACCTAACCAACCCTACCTAACCTAGCCTAACCTACCTTAACCTAATTTAAACTAACACAACTAAGTCAATAAATTATGGTCTTAATATAAAATAATAATAATAATTAAAATAAACTATTGGGAAATTTTTTATTGGAAATAAAGAAATTCACTCGGCCTATTAGGCAAATCGGGCATTGCATAGTAGGCCGAGACGTGCGTTCTGGCTACTAGGTACGACATATATATATATATATATATATATATATATATATATATATATATATATATATATATATATATATATATATATATATATATATATATGTCGTACCTAGTAGCCAGAACGCACTTCTCGGCCTACTATGCAAGGCCCGATTTGCCTAATAAGCCAAGTTTTCCTGAATTAATATATTTTCTCTATTTTTTTTCTTATGAAATGATAAAGCTACCCATTTCATTATGTATGAGGCCAATTTTTTTTATTGGAGTTAAAATTAACGTAGATATATGACCGAACCTAACCAACCCTACCTAACCTAACCTAATCTATCTTTATAGGTTAGGTTCGGTTAGGTAGCCGAAAAAGCTAGGTTAGGTTAGGTTAGGTAGGTTAGGTAGTCGAAAAACAATTAATTCATGAAAACTTGGTTTATTAGGCAAATTGGGCCTTGCATAGTAGGCTGAGAAGTGAGTTCTGGCTACTAGGTACGACATATATATATATATATATATATATATATATATATATATATATATATATATATATATATATATATATATATATATATATATATGCGAACAAGCCTGAATGGTCCCCAGGACATATGCAACTGAAAACTCACACCCCAGAAGTGACTCGAACCCATACTCCCAGAAGCAACGCAACTGGTATGTACAAGACGCCTTAATCCACTTGACCATCACGACCGGACATAATGAGGTGATAGCCGAGGCTATATGAACCACCCCACCGCCGGCACTCGGATAGTTATCTTGGGCATAGCATTTTACCAAATCACCTCATTCTTTGGGGCACACGTGAGGAACACAAATGCGAACAAGCCTGAATGGTCCCCAGGACATATGCAACTGAAAACTCACACCCCAGAAGTGACTCGAACCCATACTCCCAGAAGCAACGCAACTGGTATGTACAAGACGCCTTAATCTACTTGACCATCACGACCGGACATAATGAGGTGATAGCCGAGGCTATATGAACCACCCCACCGCCGGCACTCGGATAGTTATCTTGGGCATAGCATTTTACCAAATCACCTCATTCTTTGGGGCACACGTGAGGAACACAAATGCGAACAAGCCTGAATGGTCCCCAGGACATATGCAACTGAAAACTCACACCCCAGAAGTGACTCGAACCCATACTCCCAGAAGCAACGCAACTGGTATGTACAAGACGCCTTAATCCACTTGACCATCACGACCGGACATAATGAGGTGATAGCCGAGGCTATATGAACCACCCCACCGCCGGCACTCGGATAGTTATCTTGGGCATAGCATTTTACCAAATCACCTCATTCTTTGGGGCACACGTGAGGAACACAAATGCGAACAAGCCTGAATGGTCCCCAGGACATATGCAACTGAAAACTCATATAATATATATATATTATATATATATTATATATATATATATATATATATATATATATATATATATATATATATATATATATATATATATATATATATATATATATTAGTATATTTTGGTAGCAGTCTTTCCTGTAGACATATATTATTAAATATGACCGAAAAAGTAAGATTAATAATTCTAACACGAATTTTCTCGATCTTTCGTACATTTCTTTTCACTGTTGGTGGTAATTCAAGAATCAATTCTCCAAAATTCATTTTTATTTCAAGTCTGACGCGACACTTGAGCGCGTTTCGTAAAACTTATTACATTTTCAAAGACTTTAGTTTACACATACACAACTGAATAGAACTTACACATCTCCGATTTGTTTATATCTACATTTGAGTAAGGTGGATGGGGTGAGGTGGTATTAATAGAGTATTAATTTCATCAACACAAGACAGAACACGAAACAATGGGTATTGAATGGAAGTGATTGTAGAAAGCCTATTGGTCCATATTTCTTGATGCTTCTATATTGGAGCGGAGTCTTGAGGTGGGTAGAATATAGTTGTGCCTTAGTTGGCTGTTGATTGCTGGTGTTGACTTTTTAATGTGTAGTGCCTCGCAAACGTCAAGCCGTCTGCTATCGCTGTATCTATCGATGATTTCTGTGTTGTTTACTAGGATTTCTCTGGCGATGGTTTGGTTGTGGGAAGAGATTATATGTTCCTTAATGGAGCCCTATTGCTTATGCATCGTTAAACGCCTAGAAAGAGATGTTGTTGTCTTGCCTATATACTGGGTTTTTTGGAGCTTACAATTCCCAAGAGGGCATTTGAAGGCATAGACGACGTTGGTCTCTTTTAAAGCATTCTGCTTTGTGTCTGGATATTTTCTCATGAGTAGGCTGGCCGTTTTTCTGGTTTTATAGTAAATCGTCAGTTGTATCCTCTGATTTTTGTCTGTAGGGATAACGTTTCTATTAACAATATCTTTCAGGACCCTTTCCTCCGTTTTATGAGCTGTGGAAAAGAAATTCCTGTAAAATAGTCTAATAGGGGGTATAGGTGTTGTGTTAGTTTTCTCTTCAGAGGTTGCATGGCGTTTCACTTTCCTTCTTATGATGTCTTCGACGAAACCATTGGAGAAGCCGTTGTTGACTAGGACCTGCCTTACCCTACAGAGTTCTTCGTCGACTTGCTTCTATTCTGAGCTGTGGCTGAGAGCACGGTCGACATATGCATTAACAACACTCCTCTTGTACCTGTCTGGGTAGTCGCTGTTGGCATTTAGGCACATTCCTATGTTCGTTTCCTTAGTGTAGACTGCAGTGTGGAAACCTCCGCTCTTTTCCAAGACTGGTACATCTAGAAAGGGCAGCTTCCCATCCTTTTCCATCTCGTAAGTGAAACGCAGCACGGAACTCTGCTCAAACGCCTCCTTCAGCTCCTGCAGATGTCTGACATCAGGTACCTGTGTAAAAATGTCGTCAACATACCTGCAGTATATGGCCGGTTTCAAGTTCATGTCGACTAAGACTTTTTGCTCGATGGTACCCATATAGAAGTTTGCAAACAGGACACCTAGGGGAGAACCCATGGCGACCCCATCTACTTGCTTATACATGTGCCCATCCGGGCTCAAGAAGGGTGCCTCTTTAGTACAAGCTTGGAGTAGTTTCCTTAGAATATTTTCTGGTATGTCAAGAGGAGTACAGGCTGGATCACGATACACTCTGTCGGCTATCATCCCGATTGTCTCGTCCACAGGTATGTTGGTTATCTAGAGGTTATCTAGAGATGATTTCGGGGCTTTTAGTGTCCCCGCGGCCCGGTCTTCGACCAGGCCTCCACCCCCAGGAAGCAGCCCGTGACAGCTGACTAACACCCAGGTACCTATTTTACTGCTAGGTAACAGGGACATAGGGTGAAAGAAACTCTGCCCATTGTTTCTCGCCGGCGCCTGGGATCGAACCCAGGACCACAGGATCACAAGTCTAGTGTGCTGTCCGCTCGGCCGACCGGCTGGTGAACAGTGATTCTACGTCCAATGAGGCTCTTATCCCTGTGGCCCGTGTGCCCCGCAGTAAGTCAACAAATTCTTTTGGAGACTTCAGGCTGAAGGCGCAAGGGACATAAGGAGTCAGCAGGCCGTTGAGTCGCTTTGCCAGTCTGTACGTGGGTGTGGGTATCTGGCTAATGATTGGCCGAAGTGGGTTTCCAGGCTTGTGTGTCTTGACATTTCCATACGCATATCCAGGTTTATATTCCCCAATGATCTTTGGCAGGTGGAATCCGGATTTCACTCAGACCGGAGTTCTGTCTTGTGTTGATGAAATTAATACCCTATTAATACCACCTCACCCCATCCACCTCACTCAAATGTAGATATAAACAAATCGGAGATGTGTAAGTTCTATTCAGTTGTGTATGTGTAAACTAAAGTCTTTGAAAATGTAATAAGTTTTATGAAACGCGCTCAAGTGTCGCGTCAGACTAGAAATAGAAATGAATTTTGGAGAATATATTTTTGAATTACCACCAACAGTGAAAAGAAATGTACGAAAGATTGAGAAAATTCGTGTTAGAATTATTAATCTTACTTTTTTCGGTCATATTTAATAATATATATATATATATATATATATATATATATATATATTATATTATATACTAGCTGTACCCGCCACACGTTGCAGTGGCTCAGCAACACATGTGCATTGCTGAGCCACAGCAACCTTCCCCTGTCTCCCAGTCCTCCCCACCGTTCCCCCCTCACCCATCCTCTCGTCCTCCCAACCATTCCCCTCCTTACCCCGTCCCTTTGTCCTCCCCTCCATCTCCCACTCCCCTGTCCCCTTGTCCTCCTTACCATTCTTCATTCCACAGTCCCTTCGTCCTCCCCACTATCCACCATTCCCGTTCCATCGTCCTTCTCACCATTCCCAACTCACTCTTCCGATGCATTCCCAAATGATCTGATGTTCCCATCAGAGAATTTGGAACATTAAATGATCTGATCACTGAAATATATGACAAAAGTTAAAAAACGAAACGAAAAACAATGAAAAATTAAAAAATAAACTACACTCACAGAATGAACGGCATGGTATACAACACAGCTCAATTTCAACGCAATGTCACTCAAAAAAATTAAATCAAAATGAAAATAAATTGAAATCAATGAAAATTCAATTTATCAATGAAATCGGAAACATTGAAATGGAATCATAACATATTTAGTATAGCGTGTGTTGCTCTTACATACAACAAATGGCGCTGCTTTTCTGAAAAAGCATGTTTTTACCGGTCACAGGTGTGGTATCTGTACTTATACTCACAAAATTATCGGTTTCTTTAAGGAAAGTACTCTTTTTTAATCCCACATAACTTTTCCCTCCTAGAGATAACTTGTTACAAAGATTGTTTCCATTAGAACCTCACCAAAGGAGAAAAGGTTCGTAACACCCAGCATGGAACATTTTCCTGGAAAAGGGCAAGGTAAATCTAGAAAGAGTACAAATATATGCAAAGAGACTCGTTCCTGAGCTGAAAGGATTGAGCTATAAGAAAGGATTGTAAGAACTAGATCTTTCTACACTCAGGAAAGGAGAGATAAAGGGTATGATAACAAATTATAAAATTCTTAGGGGGAATTTGACAGTGAAGAAAATCACTGCTGTTCAGTCAGGAACAGCAACACGAAAGGTCATACATGGAAACAAATGACCGAAATGAGTTCAAAAGATAGCCAGAAGAACTTTTTCAGTGTTAGTGGTATCAATAAATGGAATAGGTTAGGTTAGACATCGTTGAAGCTAATTAAATTCAAATTTTAAATGTAAATGTCATAAAAGTCAGAAAAAATGAGTCGTTTCATTAATCTAAGAACGTTCAGAAGGTGGGCCCATTAATCTAGCTCGACCTTACCAGCACATTTCGGTGAGTACACACAAATACTCACTCACCCGTCTGTAAATTGTAGTCTATGCAAGGTGATGGAGACGATTGTTAAAAATAAACCAGAAGAACATCTAAGAGTACGAACTTTGTAACACATCACCAGCACAGGTTCAGGGATGGCAAGTCTTGCCTCACAAGATCATTTTAATTCTATGACCAGGTGACAAAAAAGAGAAGGGCAGACAGACTGCATGCTGTTGGATTGCCATTAAATCTTTGACACAGTACCCGATAACAGACTGTTGCATAAGTTGGAGATGCAGGCAGCAATAATAAGGAAGGTACTCCAAGGGATGAAAGAGTACCGAAGCAAAAGGAGACAGTGAGTCACTGTCATGAGGTAGATATCAAAGTGGCGAGATGTCACCAGTGGAGTCTCACAGGGTTCAATCCCTGGCCCATTCTATCTCGGAAATATGTAAATGATCTTTGTTACGGCCTGATTCAGCCAGTAACTGGGTTCTTTCTGCTTAATGGGCTTTAGAGGCTCTTATTCTATGATCCTAACCCAAGTCAATGGTAAGTTATCAAATATTGGCGATAGCAAGTAATCGTGAAATATAAAGGGGGTAAACAAGACTAAATAACACCTTCACCGATATAATCTCTTTTATATAACTACACATAAGTACCCAGTGTCACTTTCGCACCCAACACTTAAAATTTCTGCAGTGTTCTTCAAATCCCGGTGAGACCACTGTATTGAAGTACACATCATCCACGTCCGGTGGTCATCACCGGCGAGTTCATCTTACTCAACATGGACCAGTCCCACACCGTCACAAGTAAAACTTCCAGGATGTTGTACCAAAACCCTGTCAGAAGTCTGATTACAACCTAGAAATAACTTCTCAGCAGACAGCCAGTACTGTCGTCTTGTAACACCTCTGTGCCAAATCCCGGGTACACCGTCCCACACAACATTACACAAGTACAACAGCTAACACACACTGTCTACTACAGACGGCGGCCACTTGTCCTTGCAGGAACAAGTCAAAAGTTCTGGACTGCCCAAGGTTAACTGACTTCCAGAACGCAACAGTGGTAAGTCATCACCTCATCACCTCCGAAGCAGGTGATGAGGTGATGAGGTGCTGGAGATGAGGTGAAGCAGGTGATGATATGTCTACCTCCGTAGACATATCAGTCACTATCCAGACTGAAAGTATACACGGAGAACATAGGATGTCAGCATTTATCTGTAGTACTGAAAATATAATTGGGTGCACAATCTAGATGGCGTTGATATCGTTACTTCACTTACCAAAGGTCCTTATCATCGACCCCATCTCCTAACTGGGGAGCGAACAAGAGCTTTCACAGATGGCACTGAACTTTCCACTTCTCCGGCAATGAAATGGCTTTGTCCCCGTTACACCTAATAGCCTTGGAGTTGTGGTGCACTTCCCTATATGGCGTCGATATCGTCCCTCCTCATTCCAGCAACTGTGTTGGCATCATCATAGTCTTCCAAAGGGAACTGACTCGTTCCTCTCAATGTTTGCTGTTCCGGAAATTATGAGAAGGATTATGACAGAGGACGATAGCAATTACTTGTACAAACTCACACAATCACTAACAAACAAATAAATTTACACATTCATATATAAACACACATGGACGATAAGTACCATGAACACTCACCATGTATGGTGAAAATACTGAGGTTTGACATAACAACGAATTTGATGAGAGGCGTATATCAACAGATAAACAGTAACAGCATATGCTGAAGAACTGGTGAATGTCCAGGTAACCTTCTGAAACCTTGAGAAGGAAGCCTTTAATATTCTGTACACAACATATCTCAGCCTTATTCCATTACATGCAGACCTGGGATATCAAATTAGAGTAAGAGGGGCTTGTCATTCCGTCGAGAGGAATGACCTACAGGAAAAGGATCACAGAAGTAAGACTCACCTCGCAGGAGGAAAAGAACGGAAGGGAAACATGATAATAACATTCACGTTTTTTAGAGCAACTCACAAAGAAACGTCGCTGTAGTGGGAATTAGTATAGTGAGTGGATCTCTAGGGGAATTAAAGATGCAAATGAACCTCATAATTCTGGAAAAAAACAGTTAAACATTGTTCATAAATATAATAGAGGAGATTGTTATCTAATAATAACAAAGTTCTCAATAAACCACTTAAAAAAATACGATATCAATAATGCGGGAATTGTCCATTCCATTAAGCGAGTGATGACCCATCCTATCATCATACAGGATGTATACCCTTGTACAGGATGTATACCATCATACAAGATGTATACTTGAGAATACACGTAAACAAGGACGACCAGAGCAAGACACGTCAGGATTGGTGACACATTGCCTCCAAAACAATGTCCCATTGGACATAACCGGTCTATAGATGACATTTTTTTTATAAGAGTTACAGAAAAATAATGAAATATTTATGATAACCGCCGAAAGCTCTCAGCGAAGAGACTGTGGCTGCGGGTCCAAGGCTGCGCCTTCAATAACCAAGCTGTTCACATCTACTGTGAACAGCTGTTCTTGGATGTATATATATATATATATATATATATATATATATATATATATATATATATATATATATATATATATATATATATATATATATATATATATATATATATATATAAGCCTATACTTGCATAAACCACAAGTGAAGATAAACAATCTTTGGACAACACCCACCAGTGGGACTCGAACCCAGAAAGCACAACTACCTTCCAGTAGCTGGCATAACTAGTATGCTTTAACCCACTACGCCATCAGACCTTACAAAAGAAGTAGATAGTTCGAGATATATATATCTCAAACATCTCTACCTCCCGAAGGCACCAGATGAGTGAGGGGTCAGTCTGCAATTTTCGTCAAGCCACTGTCAATGTGAGAGAACTCGTGTCCAGCTTATAAGCCTATACTTGCATAAACCACAAGTGAAGATAAACAATCTTTGGACAACACCCACCAGTGGGACTCGAACCCAGAAAGCACAACTACCTTCCAGTAGCTGGCATAACTAGTATGCTTTAACCCACTACGCCATCAGACCTTACAAAAGAAGTAGATAGTTCGAGATATATATATCTCAAACATCTCTACCTCCCGAAGGCACCAGATGAGTGAGGGGTCAGTCTGCAATTTTCGTCAAGCCACTGTCAATGTGAGAGAACTCGTGTCCAGCTTATAAGCCTATACTTGCATAAACCACAAGTGAAGATAAACAATCTTTGGACAACACCCACCAGTGGGACTCGAACCCAGAAAGCACAACTACCTTCCAGTAGCTGGCATAACTAGTATGCTTTAACCCACTACGCCATCAGACCTTACAAAAGAAGTAGATAGTTCGAGATATATATATCTCAAACATCTCTACCTCCCGAAGGCACCAGATGAGTGAGGGGTCAGTCTGCAATTTTCGTCAAGCCACTGTCAATGTGAGAGAACTCGTGTCCAGCTTATAAGCCTATACTTGCATAAACCACAAGTGAAGATAAACAATCTTTGGACAACACCCACCAGTGGGACTCGAACCCAGAAAGCACAACTACCTTCCAGTAGCTGGCATAACTAGTATGCTTTAACCCACTACGCCATCAGACCTTACAAAAGAAGTAGATAGTTCGAGATATATATATCTCAAACATCTCTACCTCCCGAAGGCACCAGATGAGTGAGGGGTCAGTCTGCAATTTTCGTCAAGCCACTGTCAATGTGAGAGAACTCGTGTCCAGCTTATAAGCCTATACTTGCATAAACCACAAGTGAAGATAAACAATCTTTGGACAACACCCACCAGTGGGACTCGAACCCAGAAAGCACAACTACCTTCCAGTAGCTGGCATAACTAGTATGCTTTAACCCACTACGCCATCAGACCTTACAAAAGAAGTAGATAGTTCGAGATATATATATCTCAAACATCTCTACCTCCCGAAGGCACCAGATGAGTGAGGGGTCAGTCTGCAATTTTCGTCAAGCCACTGTCAATGTGAGAGAACTCGTGTCCAGCTTATAAGCCTATACTTGCATAAACCACAAGTGAAGATAAACAATCTTTGGACAACACCCACCAGTGGGACTCGAACCCAGAAAGCACAACTACCTTCCAGTAGCTGGCATAACTAGTATGCTTTAACCCACTACGCCATCAGACCTTACAAAAGAAGTAGATAGTTCGAGATATATATATCTCAAACATCTCTACCTCCCGAAGGCACCAGATGAGTGAGGGGTCAGTCTGCAATTTTCGTCAAGCCACTGTCAATGTGAGAGAACTCGTGTCCAGCTTATAAGCCTATACTTGCATAAACCACGAAAATTGCAGACTGACCCCTCACTCATCTGGTGCCTTCGGGAGGTAGAGATGTTTGAGATATATATATCTCGAACTATCTACTTCTTTTGTAAGGTCTGATGGCGTAGTGGGTTAAAGCATACTAGTTATGCCAG